>NW_007246572.1:0-2941 GCF_000164805.1 Carlito syrichta
AAAAGACAATTGAAAAGCTGGAGAGCAGTGGAAAGGCAGAATTCTGTGTCTGTGTGGGGGAAAGGGGTTTGATCTACCAGTCATCCTCGTTCACCTCCTTCTTTGACTCCCTCCTCCCCTCCTTCCCAGGGCAGGTTTCCAGGGCTGTGATGACTCTGGTGTTCTTTCTCCATCACAGACAGAGTAGCAGAGACAATGTCTGATGACTAAGTTCTCTCCACACAATCAGGTGTCTGGATACCCTCAGGGATTCTTCTGGAGGGTGGAAAAGTTCTGTTTCTCTTCTGTTCTCTCTGTTCTATAGTGAGATCCCAGACATCAGTGAGGCTAGTGAGATTGACCCCATCCTGTGGTAACAGGATGAATTATGACACATATTCAAATAGCACCATCAGCTTCTGAACAAATGAATGCATTCCTCAGGAGCTGTAGGAATGTGTGTCTCTCAGCTTTCAGCAATGGGCTCCAGGCCCCAGAGTGAATAGCTGGTCAGAGTGGTGGGATCTGCCTTCTGGGATCTGCTCCAAGACACCTGGGACAGACTGAATATGTGTTTGGTACATGAATTGGTGAGTTCACTTGCATTGGAATCCCAAGAAGAGTTGTAGATCTGAGACCAAGATAATGATTTTAAAAAAAATTCTGGGCACTTTAGGCCAGGCTCGGTGGCTCAGCCTGTAATCCTGCGCCTTTGGGAGGCTGAGGTGAGTGGATTGCCTGAGCCCGCGGGTTTGAGACCCACCTGGGCAGTGAGACCTCATCTCTACAATAAATCAAAAAATCGGCTGGGCGTGGTAGCGCGCACCTCTAATTCCAGCTACTCGGAAGGCTGAGGCAGAAGGATCACCGGAGCCCAGCAGGCGAGGCTGCGGTGGCTGGGAGCGGCCACTGCACTCCAGTCTGGGCAACCGAGTGAGACTCTAACTCAAAAAAAAAAAATTCTGGGCACTTTAGGCTTGAGCATTCACGTTCATTCAGTAGATGATATTAAGAAGTTTTCCCCATACAGCCCAGCAATCTCCCTTCCAGGAATATACACATAGGAACTCAAATCACTCTATGAAAAAGCACAGTGAAATTTAATGCAGCATTATTAGCAATAGCAAAGACACGGAACCAACCTGCTGCCCATTGAAAGTGGATTGAATTTTTAAAATGTTGTACATAAACACAATGGAATATTACTTAGTCATAAAGAGGTTCAAAATTATGAACTTTGCAACAACTTGGATGGATTTAGAGTCTATAATATTCAGTGATCTATCACAGAAACAAATAACTGAGTACCACATCTTCTCACTCATAAGTGGACCCTGAACAATTATCATAATACTATTAAAAAGGGATTGGCAGTAGTGGGAAATTATTGGGGGGACACACGTGATCAACAAGGCTATCTGCATAATGAACATTTATATACCTAACACTGAATTGTACCCTACATCTTTAAAATAAAAAAAATACATATTAAAAAGGGATTGACAAAAGTGGGAAGCTGCCGGAGAAGGAGGGGGAGGACATACGTCATCAACAAGAGTATCTGATTTCAAAGTGGGGTGAAGTGGGGACCAAAGTGAGGCCCAAACTTTACCTTTACAATGACCATTTGTTTATCGAATTCTGAACTATGCCCCACATCTTTCAAATAAAATAAAAGAATTAAAGAAATATTTACAAGAATTTACCCTTTGGATTTGGCAAGTAGAAGAAAAATTTGGTTTAAGCTCTTATACAATGGATCCCATGGTTCACGTGGAGAACGTGGAGTGAATGTTATGAGCTTTCCAGCTACTGAGTTAAGAAACCACAGCAAGACCATGAAGCCAACTCTGATAATAGAAGACAACCTCCAAGAGCAAATTAACTGAAGAGCATGGGTGAGTTGGATGATATTCTGCTAAATTTTGCTTACCTAAAAATTTCAACGACAGATCTTCATCAATAAAGTGTTAGTTACAGAACTTCAAATCAACCATATGTCCATTAAACTTCAAATATTAAACTCATCAAATCAAAACTGTGCAAAGGACTTTGATAGAAAAATTATTGAAGGAAGAATGATGGGCCTGTGAACACCTTATCCACAGGAGAGATATTTCTGCACTGGGAGAAGTGAATAAAGAAAACCAATAATTGACTGAGAATGTAAGTTTCCATCTGGACTTTATTCTAACACATTGTGCAGGGCTGTGAGTCCTACACCGGCAACTTTCAGGACTCATTGTGCTTCCTTAACTTTTATAATTAGGACAATTAAGTTAGATTTTAAAATGGAAGATTAGAAACACAAATTGATTCATACGAGAGATTTGCAATGTGTTGTTTTGATGCACAATAATTATGGAACACTAACAAGGTACGTTTTTGTTAATTTATATACCGATGATCTGGCTCCATATTTGTGATTTGTTGTAAAAATCATCTAGTGAGGGAGTAAGATGATGGGTAAAGAGGGTTGAAAGCTTTAAAAAGATGAGTCACATTAATGATGGTCAAAGCTGTCCAATGGGTGCAAGTAGTTTTCCGTGAAAACTACTGTTTAAAAAAATCCCTGTCTGTGATGAGAGGCAAATGTCCTGCCTTTTAGAGATAAGCCCATCTTCTCCCAACAGGCAGAGGAAGAGCTGGCATGAGGTCAAGGAAGGGACAGGAGCTCAGGTCAGAGAAATGACTGAGACTGGAGCCCAGAGCAAGGAGAGGTGCTGTTGGGTGGGCCAGAGCCACTGTGTCAAGTGCCTGTTTTGGGGGTTTATGAAGTTCAGGTTTAATATAAACAATGAGGAGTCAGTGAAGTAGTTTAATCCAGGGAGTGACCTGTCCCACCTGAACAAGGAGGGTCTCTCTGAATGCCTTGAGGGAGAGGCTTATATCACTAAATTGAGTCAAATATGTAAACTTCTGAAGTCGATATATGTATTTTACAAATTTTGTCAAAGTTCTG
>NW_007246572.1:3324-4868 GCF_000164805.1 Carlito syrichta
TGGGACCTTGGGTCTTGGCAGCTGTGTCCTCTCTAGCCTGTCAGAGTCTCCAGAGCAAAGGTTTTGTTTGGTCTCAGGAGATGCTTCCTCTCAGGGCCATCCCAAGGGAAAAGCTCACCCTCCTCCTACTCAGTCTGCAGTGTGAGCTGGGCTCCAGACCCAGGGCTCGGTGAGGGGGCTGGGCAGTCAATGGATGGAAACACATTTGCATGAGCAGATCCTCCTCTACAGAGGGTGGGGAGAAAAGGAGACCTGGGGCAGGCCACCCTCACTGTGGGACCAGGGGCTGTGTCCATCATGGTCAGGATTCCTCTCCTCCTCCTGCTCCACTCTCACTTCTCGGATAGTAACAGGCCTCAGAGACCCAGCACAGCCCAAAGCCTGATTCTGGATTTTTGGCAAAGATCCTGAGAAACCTGGACCCTGACCCATCACCCATGAGTATCTGTGTTTGCTGGTTCCTTCTCCCAGCCTGTGCTGACTCAGCCATCCTATATCTCAGCATCTCCTGGAAAATCAGCCAGACTCACCGGCACCCTGAGCTGTGGCTTCAGTGTTGGTGGCTATAGCATATACTGGTTCCAGCAGAAGCCAGTGAGTTCTTCCAGGTTTCTTTTGAGATACTATTCAGACTCTAGTAAGCACCAGGGCTCTGGGGTCCCCAGCCACTTCTTTGGATCCAAAGATGCCTCGGCCAGTGCAGGCATTCTGTACATCTCTGGGTTCCAGTCTGAGAATGAAGCTGGTTATTACTGTATGATTTGGCACAGCAGTTCTTCTCACAATGACACATGCAGATTGGGAAGTGGGACAAAACCCTTCCTATGCTCTCTCTTGACTATGATCCAGATTCAAGTTTTAATATAGCTTGCCTATATGCAAACTATATTTGGAAGCACTTTCCTGTTCTAAAATCTCAACTTTTCACCCAATGTTTCTGAATATCAAAATATCAAAAACATAACAAAACAAACAAGCACAAAATAAAACTTTATGTTTAAAGTGAAATGTTATCTGGTTATCCAGCTGTCATGAATCTCCATGCTACCAAAATATCCTGCTTCATAGAGAAAGAAGAGAAAGATCTCTCCCCACTCATCCTGTCTGACCCATCCCTTTCCTATCTCCACCATGGCTACCACCAACCCATGCTGTATTGTCTTTTATCTACTGTAATACTTAAAGCAGGGCATGGGTTCAGCGAAAATAATTCCTTTTTTTTTTTGCTGATCTCCCAATGCTAACACAATCAATTTGTTGTAGAAGCAAAAGTCCATACATGGCAGGTGTGGATGAGGTAAGGATCACAATAAGAAAGAATCCAGCCTGTGTGACCCAGAACCCAGGTGCCCTCTGTCTGGCCATGTAGATGTGCCCTCCTCCTGGTCCATGTTTGCTGGTCATTCCCTGAACTCTGATGGGAGAGATGGGTTCTGTCTTTCTCCTCAGGTTATGCCCTTGTGAATATTCTGAAATCTTAGGATCAGCATGAAACTTCTCCATGATCCTCAGGTGATGATTCTTGGAACCAACATATGCTCACT
>NW_007246573.1:0-6693 GCF_000164805.1 Carlito syrichta
TTCACGGATCTGTAATAAGAGGTTTTAGGTATACTCGTAGCAAGTAACTCTGAAAAATGGAGGGGCCTACAAGCCCAGATTCCTCATTAAACGTTATCAAGAGGCCATATACATTTTGACGTTTGAGGATCCATGAACCCGCATTCTCATATCATTCTCAGCAAGATGACCTGATTTTCCGTGGTCATCGAGATTCCAAAAATCTGTATGCAAATAGACAGATACCCAACTGTTTCTCATGGACGTGGAATCCGTGATTCCTGATTAACTTTAAAAATGTCTACTACATGTTAAGCATCCTAAAATACCCCGAGTCCATAACAGATTCACAAACGAAAATTTTAGGATTACAGGGTACATCTTAAGACAAGAGATACACACAAAGATGGAGAGATGATGCCATAAGCTGTAATCTGCCTTTATTTGTGCAGAGATACCCAACTGAATTGCACAGACTGGTTCTTGCTTACAACAATCATGAGAACCAAAGGTTGCTGGGAATCTATAATGACACTTGTCCTTTCCAAGTGGCAATGTGCTCTGAACAATTTGGAGAACTAGAAGCCCAGAGTTCAGATAAGTCCTTATAACAGAGCCCTGTAGAAATGAATTGAGGGCTCCCATAACCCAAATTCCTTTTTTTATTATCAGAAAGACGCCAGGACGTTTTCTGGTGACATGGAAGTACAAATTCTTACATATCAATCCATATGCCAAGAAGTTTCCCAGGGACCTGGAATTGAAGATCGCTGGTTCCCACTTAAGAATATCTTCTAAATGTGTGAGAACTCCTAATCCCACATTCTCAATGTGAAAACAAATGACCAGCAGCAGTTTCTGGAGTACGAGTTAAACCTGAAGACAGTGATCACATTAACAAATGGCAGATGACTGCATGGATTGTGGAATCTGGCCTTGCAGGACCCTGTGAAACAAACGGACCAGTAGGCCAGAATCTCTGTTACAACTATCAAGAGGTTCAACACGTTCCTGAAGATTGGCAATGCCAGATTTATGGTATTCAAGTAGAACGGTTCTCTGAATAATATGAGAACCAGGATTTCCAGACTCCAGGTTAGCATTTGCTAAAGTCCCTGACGATTCCTACGTATGAGCACTGCCTTAAGCCACGGATAATTTAGCAAATGCCCAGAAGTTTGCAAGTTACATGGAAACCGAGTTTCCTGGCACCTCTTTAGTAAAGCGTGTAGAACCTTTCAAGGGACACAGTGACCCAGATTCCTATTTCGTTCTAAGCAAAATGACAAGATGTTTCCTGTTGTCCTGGAAGTCCAGACTCTTGTATACCCATAGAAAGATGACAAGAATATGCCTGGGGACGTGACATCTACGATTCCTGGTTCCCTCCCAATAATACCTCCTAAAAAAATTGAACACTTAAACCCAAAGTCCTAATAACTAACAGCGGAGCCACAGTAGTTTCTGGAGTACGAGGTAACACTGAAATGAAGGCTTACATAGAAAAAATCCGAGAGAATTACTTGTGTCATGGATCTGGAAACAGAGGATCGAAATGAACTTGTAGTGCGAGATTCTTGGTGTCAACTATCAAGAGTACCAGAGTGTTGCTGAAGTCCAGGAATGATTGATTCGTAATATCCACATAACAAGTTGCTCTAAAACATGAGGGGTGCTCGAAGTCCTGATCTCCTTTATCCCTTAGCAAGACACACTGTAGATTATCAGTGTTGAGGACCCATGCAGCCCAGATTCCTTATTCATCCTTCACAAGAGTCATGAAGTTTCCTTTATATGAGGATTCACATTACACGGATTCGTGCTTCATTCTAAGCAAGACAGTGAAATATTTTGTGGTGATGTAGAATTCAATTTGTATGGATATCAATTGAAAGACCCCCAGAAGTTTCCTAGGCAATTGGAATCCAAGATTCCTGGTTCCCTTTTACAAGACACTCTAATAATATGGGGACCTAGAAACCCAAATTCTACATTAAACCTCATTGGCCGGCCCTGTAGTCTTTGGCGAATGAGAACTCCAAGAAACCGGATTCCCTTTTCGTTCTCAGCAAGATGCCTTGATTTCCCTGTCTATGTGTATTCCAAAACCCTGTATAAAAAAGATGCCAACAAGTTTCCTAGGGATGGGGATTCCGTGATTTCTGGTTACCTTTAACAATGCTTACAAAACATTTGGCAACTGCAAAATCCTCGGCCCCTCTCAAAATAAAAGGACAAATGGAAGTTTGAGAAGTGCAAGGTTCATCTTGAGACCAGGAATTGCATCCAAATATGGCAAGATGATCCTTTATGGGCTGGAATCTGGCCTTAGTTGTCCCGAGGAACCTAACGGTCTGGTAGTGCCAGATACCCGTTTAGAACTATCATAAGGACCTGAATCATGCTGGAGTCCTGAATTCACTGACTCCTAATATCCACATGCCAAATAGCTCCAAAACATGAGGGGAGCTCAAATCTCTGATTCTTGTTTGTCTAATAGAACGCATCCTGATAATTTTTTCGCATTGAGGAATCGTGCAACACAGATTCATAATTCTTCCTTGCTGGAGGACGTGTAGTGTCCTGTATATGAGGACTCCTTTTCCCCAGATTCCTGTTTTGGAACCCTGGTTCTTGATCAGCCCTTAGCAAGACGCCATGTAGATTTTGTGATTGAGGAACCGTGTAAAACAGATTCCTTATTTTTCTTTAGCAAGAGACCTCTAAGTTTCCTGTTATGAGTTTTACCCACATTACTGCTTTGAATCCCTTATTCTTGTTTAACCCTTAGGAAGAGGCCCTGTAGTTCTTTTGGGATAGAGAACACTTGCAACCCAGATTTATTATACTTTCTTAGCAAAAGGCCATGTATTTACCTGTATATGAGGACCCCATTTTCGCAGCTTCATGCTTCAAAAACATTGATTCGTGTTTAGCCCTTAGCAAGACGCCCTGAAATTTTTAGGGATTGAGGACACGTGTAACCAAGATTCCTTATTCTTTCTTAGCAAGAGGCCGTGTAGTTTCCTGTATATGAGGACTCCCATTACCCAGATTCCTGCTACATTGTCAGCAAGGTGCTGAGATATTTCCCGGTGACCAAGAATTCCGGTTGTTTGGATATCAAGAGAAAGACTCCCATAGGGTTATTGGGAACTGGAATCCAAGATTCCTGGTTCCCCTTTCAAAGACCTCCCCAAAATGTGGATTCTCCTAAACCCATGTCCCAATTCCCACCAGACCGACCACGAGAAATTTCTGTAGTTTGAGGTAACATGAATCGAGGGATTTTACACCAATATGCCATTTGATTCCTAGGGTACCTGATTATGGTCGTGGATTTTCATAAGGCACAAAAGAATATTTGGGCCAGATCTTCGATTACAACTATCAAGAGAATAGAATGTTCCTGGAGATCTGTAATGACCAACTAAGACACAATAGAATGTTTGGGCCAGATTCACGATTACAACTATGAAGAGAATAGAAAGTTCCTGGGGATCTGCAATGAATGATTGAGGGTATCTATGGAGCTTCTAGCTCTGAAAAATGTAGGGACCCTGAACACCAGATTGCTGATTAATCCTTATCAAGGGGCCCTGTAGATTTTGGCAAATGAGAACACGTAGAACCCGATTTCATTGTCGCTCTCAGCAAGATGCCCTGATTTTCCATCGTGATGTGGATCCAAACACTCTGTATACAAATAGGCAGATGCCCATAAATTAACAAGGTTCGTGGAATTCATGAATCCTTGTTACACTTAAGATTATGTAATAAATATTTGAGAAGCTCAAAACACCATGCCACTATCGGAAAAGGACAAACAGCAGTTTGAGGATTACAAGGTACATCTTAAGGGGATAGTTACATACAAATATAGCGATAAGATACTTTGGGTCCTGGAATCTGCCCTTTGTTGTTCTGAGGAACCCAACGGACTTGAGGGTCCACATTCTCGGTTACAACTATCAAGAAGACCAGAAGCTTGCTGAGAAACCATGACAAAATTGTCATACCCAAGAGGCCTGTAGCCCTAAAGAATGTGTGGAAATAGAATCCAAGATTCCAGATTAGCCATTATAAGTTGTGCATGTTGAATTCTTAGATTGGCGTCCACCGTAACCCAGATTCTTTTTGTTCTCAATAAGACTCACAGAAGTTACCTGGCAACGTGGAAGTACAAACTCTCATATACCAATAACCATAAACCCAAAAGGTCAGAAGGCCCTGGAATCCAAGATTGTGGATCCCCTTTAAGAATACGTCCTAAATATTTGGGAACACCTAATCCCAAGTTACGAATATCAATCCAAAATTACAGCAGTAGTTTCTGGATTAGGAGGTAAACCTGAAGTCAGAAATTACACGAAAAATGGCGACATGATTCCTTGGGTTGTGGAATCAGGCCTTACAGACTCCTGCAACAAAAGCCGAGCAGATGGCCAGATTCTCTGTTACAACTACGAAGAGGAGCAGCAGGTTCCTGGTAATCGGTAATGACAAATTTGTGGTACGTATACAGGAATTAGTTCTGAAAAGTGTGGGGACTGGGACTCCAAATTCCTGATTATCATTTAGAAAATTCCTGTAGGCTTCTTGGTATGAGAACTACCTTAAGCCAGGGAAAAAGTAACAACTGCCGAGAATTGTGCTGACCACATGCACACTGATTTTCCTTGTTCCACATTGGTAACATGAGTAGAAGTTTTTTGGGGACATAGTGTCCGAGATTTTTGTATCATTCTCTTAGGAACGGCCAGATGTTTCCTCGTTCCCTAGATGTCCAGACTCGTGGCTCCCAATAGAAAGACTCCAGAACGCTCCTATGGACTTGTGAACCAAGATCCTGGTGCCCTCCCAAAAATACCTTCTAAACATGGTCCAACATCTAAATCCAAGGTCCTATCTCCGAATAACTGAACTACCAGAAGCGAGGGATTTTGTCCAAAAATGCCAGTTGATACCTGGGGAAGTGGATTATGGCCAAAGATGAGGATAAGAAACAAACGAAATTGTAGGTTCAGATACTCAAATACAACTATCGAAAGGACCGGAATCGCTTGGATCTGTAATAATATATTTTAGGTATCCACGTAGCCAATAGCCCTGAAAAATGGAAGAACCTACAAGCCCAGATTCCTCATTAAACCTTATCAAGAGACCATATAGATTTTGACGGTTGAGGAGCGCTGATCCTGCATTCTCTTCTCGTTCTAAGCATGAGTCTGATTATCCCTGGTGATCTGGATTCCAAAATTATGTATGCAAAGAGACAGATGCCCAGCTGTTTCCCAGGGACGTGGAATCCGTGATTCCTTGTTACCTTCAAAAATATGTACTACATGTTTAGGAACCCCCAACCCCCAGGCCATATGAAAAAGATTCACAAACGGAAATTTTAGGATTACAGGGTATATCTTAAGACAAGAGTTATACACAAATATGGCGAGATGATGCCTTAGCCTTGTAATCTGCCTTTAGTTTTGTTGAGAAACCAAACTGAAATATATGAACTGTTTCTTTGTTAAAAAAAATCAAGAGGACCAGAAAATTGCTGGGAATCTATAATGGCAGTTGTCCTTTCCAAGTGGCAACATGCTCTGAAGAATTTTGAAAAGTAGAAGCTCAGATTCCAGGTAAGCCCTTATAACGGAGCCCTGTAGAAATGGATTGAGGTCTCCCATATCCCACATTCTTTTCTTATTATCAGGAAGATGCCCGGCCGATTTCTAGGGACGTAGAAGTACAAAATCTTACATAACAATTCACGTACGCCAAGAAGTTTCTCAGGGACCTGGAATCGAAGATTGCTTTTTCCGCCTTAAGAATACATCCTAAATATGTGGGAACCCCTAATCCCACATTCTCAATGTGACAACGTATGTCCAACAGTAGTTTCTGGACTACGAGGTAAAACTGAAACCAGTGATCACATTAACAAATGGCAGATGATTGCGTGGATTGTGGAATCTGGCCTTACAGGACCCTGTGAACAAACGGACAAGGAGGCCAGATTCTCAGGTACAACTATCAAGAGGTACAACACGTTCCTGGAGAATGGCAATGCCCAGTTAGTGGTATGCATATAGGACGTTGCTCTGAATAATTTGAGAACCAGGACTCCTAGATTCCAGATTAGCATTTGTTAAAGTCCCTGTCGATTCCTATGTATGAGCTCTGCCTTAAGCCACGGATAATTTAGTAAATGCCCAGATGTTTGCATATTACATGGAAATCGAGTTTACTGGTTCCTCTTAGGTAAAGCCTGTAGAAATTTTCAAGGGACACAGGGCTCCAGTTCCTATTTCATTCTAAGCAAAATGGCGAGAAGTTTCCTGTTGGCCTTGAAGTCCAGACTCTTGAATACCCATAGAAAGATGACAAGAATATACCTGGGGATGTGGAATCTAAGATTCCTGGTTCCCTTCCAAAAATACCTCCTAAAAAAATTGAACACCTAAACCCAAAGTACTAATAATGAACAGTGGAGCCGCTGAAGTTTCTGGAGTGCGTGGTAACACTGAGGTCAAGGCTTATATACAAAAAATCCAAGAGAATTTCAAGTCCCCCTATATCTGGAATCAGATGTTACGTGTATCTAAATGGACTTGTAGTGCCAGATTTTCCTTCACAACTATCAAGAATACCAGAGTGTTGCTGGAGTCCAGGAATGATTGATTTGTAATATCCACATACCAAATAGCTCTAAAC
>NW_007246574.1:0-47260 GCF_000164805.1 Carlito syrichta
AGAAACAGAACCACATATAGACATTTTTTGCTCACTACTGTGGGTGGGGGAAGGGCTCATCACACGCCCAAACCTTACTTTCACACAATATATTTGTGTAACAAATCCTCACATGTACCCACGATTCTAAAGTTAAAAAAAGGAAACAGTGGCACTGCAAACAGTGCTGAGACAAATTCTGAATTCAAATAAAAATAAATGAGATGAGATTATTTCCTTAAATCATACACAAAAATAAATTCCAGGTGGCTTAAAAGCATAAATGTGAAGGGCAAGTGAATGGAGCTTTTAGGATATAACATCTGAAGAGAGCTTCTTCATCACAGTGGAGTAGAGGAAGGCTTAAACAGACATTAAAAGTATAAACAATGAAGAATAAACAAATTTGACTATGCTAAAATTGAGAACTTTTATTATCAAAATACATCATTAACAATAAAACGACAAGCCACTGAGTGGGCGATACTTATAAATCTTATAAATTATAACTAGCAAAGAACTCTCATTCTGAATAAAGGCTTCCTTTATATTATTAAGAAAAAAGCCACTCACAAATTTCAGTATATCCCTGAAAAGGAAATCAACTGAGATATAGATTAAAATCACAATGAGACACATCCACCACATCATTAAAACCTAGAGTTTGACAGGATCAAGCGTAGCAGCAGAATGGGAAGGCTCACGCATTGCTGGTGGACACCACTTTGAGTGGAAATTTTGACAAAATTGAACATGAAGATTGTCCCTTCACGGACAAGGGTGCATACCCTAGGAATAGAGCAACAAGATTAAGATCTTTAAAAACAAGACTGAATTTTAAACTCTTGCACATGGGGACTAGGATACATATACGAAATGTTTACAGGAGCATTGTTAGTAGTCGCATCCAATAGAAACAGCATAGCTGTCCATCAGAGTGGAAATAATAAACAAAAAGTGGCACATGTATACAATAGAATACACATTTAAGTCATCTGGAATACAACACAGATTAATCTTAACATCATAATTTGAGCAAGGGAAGCTAGACACAAGAAGACACGTGCTGTGAAGCGGGTTCACCGTGCCCAGCTGAGGCTTCTCCTACACGGAGGACAGCACGGATCATCACTGTGTCAACCAACCATCAGGAGTAGGAGTCCACACTTTCACCCACTGCGTCTTGGGCTACACTTATTACCACTTGCCTGAGTCCAGTAAACACATATGTTAAGCGAAGGAATTTTATTGCTCATGGGCAGCAAAGGATGACAGAAACCCAGGATTTATGGTGGGTTGGTCTCCAGGACTCAGGAAAGCTATCAGGACAGACGTTGTCTCATCTGCCCTTGTTCCGCATTGCACCGCAGCTGTGGGACCCTGAGAGCAGTTTGCTGTGGGTTTTATATGGGCGTGGAGGGCAACGATGCTCACTGAACACGTGTGGTACAGGATGTCTTGTTCTAGGGAGAGAGAGCTGTTCTGAACAAGCCCTCAGTACCTCAGGATGTTGTATTTCAGCACGTTCTCCAATTAGTACACAAGCAGGAAAGGTGAAGAGCTGGGTCAGCCAAGATCACTGGAGAGCTGTCTTTCACATGCTGCGAAAATATCGCTATACAGCCTTCCACACTGGCAAAAATCAGCCTACGTTGTTTATTTACGCACACACACATGCGTGCGTGTGAAGTATAATAAAAAATGAAACCATAACTTTTAAAAAAGCAATGTGTAACTTTCAAAGGGGGCTGTTAAAATGTGGACTCTTGACGTACTAGAGACATTTTTATCTTGATTTATGGGGGTAGAGACCCAGATGTTTGCTTTACTTCATTAATATGAATCTACTTTGTAATCTAAAATTATATGCTTTGTACAATTTATTGAATGTTATATTTCACAACAAAGCAAAGGTAAAAAGAGAATACAAGGATTGTCTTAGATCTAAATATTCCATATATTCCACATTAAGTCATAATTAGAACGATTTCAATGTTTACAATTGACACCTATTCTAAACAATTTCTAGCCATCAAGCCATTTACTCTTCAGAAAATCTATATGAAGTAGGCAATATTATTATGGCTTCAAAATTAAGGCAACTAAGTGAGTCAATTAAGGTGACTAAATGTGACAAAGAGAGATTAAGTACATTTTCCAAATTCCCAACAATTTTAAGTGGCAGAGCCTGGACTAGAATGCAAGCAGCCTGCTTCCATCTTCTGTACTTTATTTGTTTATTATTTTTCATTCCAAAAACACTTATTGAGACTATGTAACAAACACTATATTAAGGGACTGAAGATTCAATGTCATACTAAAATGTTACATTCCCATTCCTCGGACAGCTCACAATCTAGTAGCTCCAAATCTAAACACAACAAGTAATTTCTCATTTTTTAAATTATGAAGATATAGGGTACAATTCAGGGTTAGGTATACAAACATTGATCATGCAGGTACCCTTGTTGATGAGGTGTGCCCCTCCCTCCCCTAGCAGTTTCCCTCAACTGCCAATCCTACCCCCCCTGACAGTTTCCTATGACCGCCAATCCTTCATATGCTTTCACTCATAAGCAGACCTTGAACAATTAATTATAACACAAGTAATTTCTATACAGCCTGACGTGGACTATGACGGGAAGTGCAGGGTGCTAAGGAGCACAGAGAAGGAATGGCTAGCCTAGACCCCAAGGAGTCGAGGAGAGTTACCGAGACAAAGATCAGGGGAGTTCAGACCTGAAGCATGATGATGAATCGATGACACAAGGGCAGAGAAAGTGAGAGTACTCCAGGAGAGAAAAACTCTGAGAAACGCAAAATTCAGTATTGCAGCAGCATATACAACAATCACAACGCATGTTCAATTCAGACTGCGTTTCTTTCATTTTGTTATGTCACTTGTGGCAGAGAGATAGAGCTACAGCCTTGTGTAAACATTTGAGCTTTATTTCATTTTATTTTTTGAGTTGGAGTCTCATTCCATCGTCCAGGCTAGAGTACAGTGGCACACTCACAGCCATCCCAGTGTCAACCTACTGGGCTCCACCTCAGCCTTCCAAGCAGCCAGAACTATAGGTGCACGCTACTACACCTGGCTCATTTTTGATTTATTGTAGAGACGAGGTCTCACCGTGTTGCCCAGGCTGTTCTCAAACCCGCAGGCTCAGGCAATCCTCTTGCCTTGGTCTCCCAAAGTGCTGGGATTGTAGTCTGAGCCACGGAGCCTGACCTGTCCCTACCATAACACTGAATTTAAAAGCAGTAAAATGTTTATATCCAGTTATTTTAATGATTCTTTTCATTCTTGGTTAAAAAGAGTGAGTCTTGTCAAGCTCTTCCTCTTCTATTGTAAATTTCACACTCATCTCTGACTTATCAATTGTTCTTTGGCACAAGAAACACACACTCATAAGTGTTAATGAATTAACATTCATAGCCTTTTAATTTTTACAATTGGTTGAGAATTTTATAAACATTATTTAAAATCGCTGTATAAAGTTGTTATTATTAATTGCAAGTATCATTTTGTTACACTCATGAGAACTGAGTCAGTCATATCATTGACTTTGCCCCACTTGTAATCAGGGAACTTGTGGGGTCTTTCCAGGTTTCTAACTAGTGTAGAATAAGTGTTTTATTTATGCTCATAGACTGAGGCCTGGAGTCATTAACCTCAAATGAACTCTTTCCGTGAACATTTATTTATATTTGTATTTAGTGGCAGAATTAGTGACTCATGAGTACATGTTTATAGAGATTTGTCTTCATTCTTATATTTTTATGGCAGTCTCTATAATTTAGCAAATATTTTTTCAAGTATTTCATTTGTAAGTAAGACTTACAAAATGTATGTTTTTTCACATCGTTCTTATTTATGAGTTTTTATTACCATGGCATGTAATAATTTTTATAGTTTAGATATAATGCATGGTAGAGTGAGTCATCTCTAGATATGTTATTGCTAAAGTCTCAAATCCACCAAATCCACTTAAATTCTTCTAAAAAACATGTTTTGTTTTGTTTTTCCCCAACTTCAGCGGGTGTATAAACATTACTGAATGTGAAGAGACAAAGAAAAAATAGGTTCTGGTAGTGCAATCTATTAACCTTTTGGAAAAAGTGGTGACTAATTTTATATTGAGTATTTGACTTCATTGACAGGTTCACTGTCTTGGTGGAGAAATTGGAGCAGAAGTTTGGGAACATCTTCTTGTTATGATCCAGTGTCCCTTTTTGGCACTTTCTGCTACTATCAGTAATCCAGAACATCTCACTGAGTAAGCCTGAGTTTTACATTCATTATTATCACTATGAACAGGTTATTCTATTGGGTCATAGATTACTTAAGATAATATAAATACAAAATAACATTTAAAAATCTCTTCAGGTAAAACCTATTTCTTTGAATTTGGTTCTTTTTAACTAGAATGCATTTCTTCTCTTCCCTTGACTGAATGCAATGATACGAACTTAACCTGGTTCCTCAAGAATTTTTTTTGTGAGAGTGATTTAATTTTCTTGTTTACAGTTTATAAGTAGATTCTCAGAGAACAGCATGAAATTATCTTTTAAATATACTATGCACACTACTTTCCTAGATAAAACACTGAGAAATGTTTTCAAAATGGGTCAATGCATATAGCAGAAATAGATATAATTGGTCAATGCATTTCATAAGAAACCTGAAAGTTTCAGTTCTTGGTGATAGTTTGAAGTTAGCAACTGATAAAACTATGCAAATATAAATATAGTTTTAATATATTCAAAATTTAGAGATTCTCTTAATATCTTTTTTATTTAAAAATACTGTGTATTTGTTTTTCTATGACAATAATATTTTTCTTTCTTTTTATAACTAGATGGCTGGTGTCAGTTAAAAAATATTGGCAGCATGTTGAAAGCACAGTAGAAAATTCTGGCTCATCGCAAAATGCCTTGAAAGGTTCAAAGAAACAACAAAGAAAAAGTAAAGAAAAGTCATCATACAGAGTTAGACTGGGTATGAATCTCTTAACATAGAAAGGGAGGTCAGAATACTGAGCATACTCGATATGCTTGCACTATTTTAGGACATCTTATATATGCAAACAATTTGGTCTTTACTATACCTCTAAAAGTAAATCAGTTTTAATTGTATTAACAAAGGAAATGAAGTAAGTAGAAGCATAGCTCTAAGAGGTTAAATAACATGCTGATGTCCACACAGCTAATTCATGGTGGATCTATTAAGCTCGAAGAGCAAGCTCTTTCCAAAGATTATTTTGTTATAGTGTGAATTTTCTGCATAATTTAGTATGATTAAGGGTGAAATCTTGGCAAGTATTACTCTTTCACTTTGTATTCTACAGGAAAATATTAAAAGCAAAAACATGTCTAGAGGGCAGTTTTGACCTGCTGAAAAAGGATGGCATCATAAGTAATCTATTTTTCCTGTGGTCTAGTTCCATGCTATCATCCCGGTACCATTCATAACCCAGAAGTCTCCCTTTTCATGGATTCGCTTGATATTTTGGATTACTCATTGTCCCTCAAAACTTGCCTCTTCTTTTCAACTTGTTTTTTTCTGGCATGATCTATCTTTCATTGTCACCTTCCTTCTACACTTGACCAGTTTCTATCTATTATTATTTAAAAGACATTGTCTCAAGGCATAAACAAATTCAACTCTGATGTTTCCAGGTAAAGTTCCATAGTATGTCCTACATTATGACATTTCCTGCCATTTATTGTATTTTCTTATTTACCTTGAAAACACTAGGCATTTTTGTTTGTTTTTTGAGTTGAGGCCTCACTCTGTTGACCAAGCTGGAGTATAGTGGCAAGATCATGGCTCATCACAGCCTTGACTTCCTGGGCTCAGGCAATCCTCCTGCCTCAGTTTTCTGAGTAGGTGGAACTACAAGGGCACCCCACCACACCGGCTAACTTTTTTTTTCCATAGAGACAAAGTCTTGCTGTGTTGCCCAGGCTAGTCTCGAACTCCTGGGCTCAAGCAATCCTCTTGCCTCTGCCTCCCAAAGTGCTGGGATTATAGGTATGAGCCACCATGCCCCGTCAACACTAGACATTTTAAATAGAGAGATCATGTATATTTTTTATCCCTATCATAATGCCTTATATTCTATATGCACTCTAAATATTTCACTGTGGAATTAATGAATATTGCTATACCTTATACACGTGTACCTACTTCCTTGAGAATTCTCCAAAGGAACATGAAATATTTTTTTCTGACTACTTTCCAGGTGAAAGCTGTGTGTTCTCATATGTGACATCCATGCCTTCCCTTAAAAATATTGACATTCCTAATATGTGCCAGGTCCCATTCTAATTCCTAGAGATACAGCAAGAAACCAATTCTCTGCTTCATGAAACTTAAAGTTTTGTATGGATGCAGGAATTAAACAAGATGCTTAAATAAAATAAATAGCATACTAAATAGTGATAAGGGCTATTAAAAAATAAAGCCAAGTGAAATATTATGAATGATATATGGGATATCAGATGCTTAGATTTTACAAAATGAACACAGTACAAAAGAAGACTTGCATTCTTTTGGTGACCTGGTAATATTTTTCTCAAAAATAAGGAGAATATATTATAGTAATAGTAACAGCAGCAGTACTAGTAATGCCCAATGTTCCTAATTAAAACAATTGTATGATTATACACCTCTATTTATCCTGTGCTCCATTATGCAAAGGCACTATTCACAAAAATATGGGAAGAAATAAATGAGAAAATAATGATTAAGCATTTGGAGCACACAATGATAGATTATAATCAAGATCAAGATCAAGACCAGGAGGAAAAGTCAAATTCATATATGTGCTGTAGGAAAATTGAGTCCTCTTCAAAGTTTCTTCCCATTGCACAAAACTGTTTCTCATACGTTACTGACAATCAACTCATGCACAGCTCTCCCTGGGTCTACTTAGCCTGTAAAATCGGAATCACATCATTGTTTTGAAAGGAAAACAGATCTTCTCATCATTTTAATCTTATATTTGCAGTGTGCTACAAAGAGCGATACAATGATCTTGAAAAGTATGTGTGTTCCTTAAAGGATAACAATTTTATCATTGAACACTATCATCCATGTGCAGCACTTACAGTCAATCATGTAAGTTTAAACCACTTTGGAAAATGGTTGCTGAAAATCTGTATATAAAATTAATAATTTTGTGTTGTATGTTTTCTAGATAGAGAAATATGGAATTTCTTCTGACCTTGGATTTTCTCCTCGGGAAAGCATACTACTTTATGATGCTATGGTACACATTTGGCCAGAATGGCCAAGAATGCAGGTGTGTAAGTATGTATACATACATATATACTCCATGTGCGATACACACACATATGCATCTATATACATGTGTAAATAGGTTGGTTGATATTTCTAGTCTTTGGATTACAGCGCTCTATCAAGAATAAGCAAGTTGATGAATGGAGTTGATTCTGGTATAAATAAGGTCAGTGTATTTCACTGTTAAGAGTTATAGACTCCAGAGTCTCTGTTCTCCAGAACTGGAAAAATTAGTTAAATTCTTTTTATATTCCTCTTTTTTCCTGCCAAAAATAGATAATAATACCTACTTGGTAGGGTTGTAATAAAGATGAACTGAATTGTTATTTGTAAAGTACTAAGAATAGTGCCTTGCCATGGTGAGAATAATATGTTTTTTAAAAATAAACATTTTAGAATTTTTTTTTATCTCTAAAGCTGACTGTAATATTTAAAAAATATTTGGTAGGTTCAAATGAGAACAGAATAATATGCAACTATTACATAGGTAATAGAATTGTCGGCCTACATACAATTAACCCTGTAACTGAACAGTGACTGCTTGAGAGACTTACCTCGTTGTGGTATCTGTGGCAAACTTTAGAAAGGATGATGACTCTATTTCCTTGGTATTTGTGACTCTTCATTTTCAAGGAGTTGGAACCTGAAGAATTCAACTGCTTCAGAAATAAAGTAGTCATCATGAGGACAGATGCCAAGAAATATGAAGAGGAGTTAAAGAAGGAATTGACTCACTGGGTTCAGCTGGACTCAGACAAGGTACTTAAGATCATTTAGGGTTTTAAAATCTAAAATGAAATGAATCTGGTGTATTCTGCTAAATTCTGGAGAATCACCCATAAAGCTCTCCCGGATTCTGGAGAATCACCCAGAAAGCTCTTCAGGATTTGAGGCTAGAAATCCCATTGCCATCCTTTGCGATTCGACCTTAAATTTAGCTAGCAGGATGCAGCAGCAGCAAAGGGTACCATGTCTCTTTTGAATTTGCTTTTGAAACTGTAAACCTCAAGTTGGGCTATTGCTCTTCATGGAAGGTAGGGCTTCATTGATTTCTGATATTTCTGAGTCATTACCTTGATTTTCTTCTGTAATATTTCCACAGGAAGGACTTTTGGTTTTTTTTCTTAGTGGAATATATAAATTCCCACTTTGTTGCTAACAAACTCATAGATAGGAGAAATTTTAAGTGTTATTTAATTTATCTTTATCTAGGTTCTGTTCTTTGACTTGATTTATAATATTGAATAATATTTACCATTGGAGCCTCCAGTCTAGATGAGATGTTATCACTTCTTGATTAGCATGTTCCTGAGTCATGAAAACAGAATTTTAATTCCTCCCTAGTTCCCGTTCTTACTTCCATGTGGGAGTAAGAAAACCGATTTTTTCTTAAGTCTTAATTGCACACTGATTTGAACACACTACCTTGATCTGAAAGTATGAAAACTACCTAATGCCAAGAATTGCTATTATATTATATAGAGGTTTTCAATACTGCCTGCTTATTAAATTCACCTGGGAAGTTTGAACTATTCCCTAGAAATTCTGATTTGATAGTCCATGAGTGGGCAGGGACACTGGAATTCTAGAACAGCATTCTATGTAATTTTAATGTGCAGCAGATTTGAGAATCTTTGGTCCACCATTGCATGGTGTGGTACAAAAATAGACATGTAGATTAATGGGACAGAATAGAGAACCCAGAAATAAAGCTGCTCACCTACAATCAACTGGTCTTCAATGAAGTCGACAAATTGTCTAGCTTTTAACACTCTTAGAAATGCAGATGCCAGCCTAGATCACTAAGTTGTTTTACTTAGTCCTTGTAACTTGCCATCTCCTAAAAGGTGGGAAACCTGTAAATCCCAATTAGCGTTATCCAAAGCCCTCTCCACCAGGCATGAGCCATGTAGTTCGTTCCCTTGGAGCTCGTCATATGCCTCATGACAACAAACTGTGTCATTCATGACGTGATGATCCTCTTCTCGTCTACTATATCTTGTTTAATAATTATCATTTGGTCATTAACATTCTTTTCACCTCAGTTTTTAACTTCAAACATCTCTTTTTCATTATTAAATTTTAGATATTCTGTTAAAAATAGGAATTGTAGACCAGTAGGAGTGTATAGGATATCAGCTGAATGAAAGTGAATAAATGAATACAGTTATCTCAGTTTTTACCATTAAATGTTATGGTCTTACTTTCATACTTATGGTACCCTGTATTCATCATGGCAATAACCAACATTAATTTGTAACCATCTTTTTCAACAAGCTCAATGCCATGCTACTGCATAGACTTGATTACAATGTTGTAGAAATATGTCATTCAAGTTTCCTGAGATTTTGGTCTTATTTAAACATATTTTGTATAGGATTATAAATTTAATACCCCACTTTCTTTTTACATTTGTTGCTATAAATACACTATTCAATGCCAGTTTGATTTTCAGTCTCAAATAGCAGCTGATGGCATTACCTTTCTCCACAACAATGCCCATTTTATTATCAATTGTTTATTTATGACAATCTTATTTAGGTGAATCAATTGTTGGCGTACCTGAAACCTCAAACTTTTGACAGCCCAGAATGTGAAAAGCGAAGAATGTTTCCCTGTTTTGTGGAAAAACTTAAAGAAATGGATAGGCTGCCTGCAATATTTTTTTTGTAAGTAAGATTTTCTGTAGAAAGTATTATACTTGAATTTGTATGGATTTGAAGACACTTGAAAAGTATAATTGAAGAAGATGATATAATCTCTGATTTGAATTATTAGAATTTGAGGAATTCTAAATCTATTTATATGAAAACCATACTGTTCTAAGTTGGGTATAATATGACTGGGACTCTTACAAAATTATACTTCCCAATCTAATTATATGGTTTGGTAGAAATGTTTAGAGCCACCACATGTTTGTTAGAAGAAATGTTCTGAGTCATCAGTTATTAGAAAAGTTTTGTATTTCATCAAAGTAATATAAGGTAAAAAGGATATAACTGTATTATGTGTTTCCCAAAAGAGAGTACACTAACACATGCATGCACACATATATATACCATGACCATACACTGAACATCTGTTCTGTACATTATTTGTAAAGTTTGCTACCTCTAGGAACTGTAGTAGAAATAAATATCTTAGAGAAGATTACGGTTTCTTAAAAGCATTCAAAGAAAAGTTAGATAGGGACTGGCAGTGGCACCAAATAATTAACAATCATGTTTTCATCATACCTCAAAACGACAATTTTTCCCTTTATAGTGTATTTAGTCAGTTTTGGCGTGAAATGAGTTCACATTCAGATCATTTTACTTTGCCTCCTGGTGCTGTGCCGAGGGCTCTGGAAGACGCCTTTAAGGAATTCACAATCAGTGGGAGAGAGAATATGTCTGACCTCAAAACAGTTAGGTTCAAGAGTTTAACCAGTGAATGCAGAAACATTTACTAGATGCTTCAGTGTTCAAGGCATTCTGTAGGTGGCATGAGGGACAGAAAAATATAACTGTTATCTCTGGGAATTTAGGAGGGAAAAAAAGTAAAGTATTAGCTGTAAAGCCTAGTTCGTCCCTCAAGGATATTTAAAATAACACATGTTCTAAATAAATACATGATAAAGACACTACATGCCTCAGAGTTTTATGAGAAGAGATAACACATGCGCTAAGATGGTAAGCGAAGTTCTCATGAGGAACCGAGTCTCAAAGTGTGCATATGAAAGAGCATTGAGCCTAGATCTAACTTATTACACTTTGTTTTAAACAAAACAAGATCTTCTTAAAACACACAAGCAAAAATGTGTCAGGAGAGAGAGACTGTGAGCAAAACTAGGTAGGTGATGGGCAGATTATAGAAAGCTAGATGATAGGCAGATAGATGATAGATAAGATGATTGGTAATAACCGTGGCTGGAAATTAGTTTAATTCATGCGTGCTTTTTTGTATATGTATGCATCCATCCACCCACACATAACCCTTATAGGTATATATGAGTTTTGAAGTTAGAAAAAATTTGAGGCCAAATTGTGAATTCTTTCATATGTCTATACAAGAATTTGCATTTTTTTTCTTGTAAAAGGAAAATTTTAAGTAATGATACAATGATTGAGCCAAGTTGAATAAAGCACAAAAGTATTCATGGAAATCTCAACAAAATAAAATTGCATTTAAAAGTTAAAAAATTCCCAACTCAAACTATATTTCATAGATGAAAATGATCTAACTAATAGTAACAGCAGAAAAGTGCAGGTTGGCTCTGTACAAATACTCAGAAATTTTAATATAGGAATTATCTTAAGATGGTGAAGGGAGCAGTTTTAATTCAGTAAGGAGCCCTTACCTAGCCATTTTTTCATAGTATCATTTAAAAATGAACTGCCTAGCAAATTCTGATGCTGTCTTCTGCTCACACACACACTGATTTGGAAATTACAACCACCAAAATGAATGGAATGTAGAGAGTGATACTGCCCAAACAAAAGTTCTTGGTGCTCAAAATTTTCTTTATTAATGAAGACAGGTCTGGAGTGATATGTGCATGCAATTATTCAATATTCTCGCATATTTTAAAACATAGATACAACATTCACTCAGTAGAAACTTCAGCTTCACGACTTTTGAGAACTAAGCAAAACTCTCATGATGATCCAGATTCTGAAAAAGAGAAGAAAAATTTGGACAAGAAACTATGGAAAGCAATAAAGTCTCAAAAGAGAAATGTTGCTGCGTGAGTGTTCCTCCTTGAATTGTGAAATCAAATGTTTAATTAAGCCTATACCTGTTCGGCTGTATTTAAAATTTAAAATTTGATGTGACTTTTCTCCCTGTTTGTGACACATCAAGCTAATTATTCTCACTTTTGGAGAAAAATGCAGGAGAGGGTTTTTGAGTATTTTTATGATAATACAACATTTTATATCATCTTCATTTCCTTCTTTTTAAAATAAGGGTACAAATTTTAAGTTTGCTTTTAAAAATTAGAAGTTTGTAAATCTGCCGTAGGTAGAGTGCATGAATGTTTATGTCCATTTATAGAGGATGGTGTTAAAATATCAAACAACTGTTTAGGACGCATTATTAAACATATTTTCTTTTAATATAATACTTATGAAATAAGATTTTAGTATTCTACTATCTTTATCATGTTAGTGTAAATTCTGCAAATACGTAAAGAAATACTTCTGCTATTTTTGTTTCATTCTAATGTATCAATGGCCCTAGGGAACAAAATTCATTGTGAGAATAGTTATAAAATTCATATCATCTCTTGGGGTTTTTTTCTAGCATTTGTCCTTACCCTTTCTTGAGAGAAATAGTAACTATATCACAATGCATTATTTTTTTCTGATTCTTTTGAATATTATTTCTGAGATGAGGATAGTCATACAGGGTAGGGCTGGGTGCCACAAGAGGGAGATGGCTCACCTCTGAGGAGCCCATGCCTCAGTGGCTCAGGGCCATTGTTCCAGTAGGGGATATCTGATAAAGGTCTCTCCTCAAGGCCCAGCAAGGCTGGTTACCGTCCTGCATATGTCATTCCACCCGAGCAATGACTTACTGACTGAGAAATACCCCGACTAGGTCAAGACTGATTTTGACATCTACAGAATATTGATTATAGTGCATTATATAAAAAAAGTCTTGCATATAAGGCTTTCTATACTTCTCCAACTATAAAATATTTTACTTTCTGTGCAATTGTTAGGAAATGGAATGTTTTCATCAAATTGTCCCAAATATAATGACACTGGAGATGACAATAAATAAAAATTTGGTTGACATGGGAGATAGGAGATCTACATAAGGCTGTTTCCTTTCTAAAAACGACTGCCGTATGATTGACATTCCAAAAGGTGTGCACCTCTTTAATGTACACAACTTGATGAGTTTGCGGATAAGTACATGCCTGTGCAACCCTCACCACAATCTAGGCTGCAAACCTACTTATTACCTCCAAAAGTTTCCTCACATCCTTTTTATTTATTATTATTTTACTTGACAGGAACATTTAAGATCTTCTATCTTAGAATTTTTAGGAGAAAATGAAAGATTGTTAACTATAAGTACTGTGCTGTATAGTGGATCGCTGAGACTTATTTATCATGTATAGTAGAATCGTTGTATGCTTTGACTAATGCCTCTTCATTAACCCATCTCTCCCCCCAGTCCCTGGCAACCATCATCCTACTCTGTTTTTATGAGTTCAGTTATTTCAGATTCCTCATAAGAGTGATCATGCAGTATTTGTCCTTCTGTGTCCTGTTTATTTCACAGACTATACTGTTCTCTGGTTTCATCCATATTGTCACAAGTGGCAGGACTTCCTTCCTGTTTGAAGCTCGACTCTATTCCACTGTTATGTGTGTACTGCATTTTCTTTATTCTTCTGTCAATGAACATTAAGCTTTGTTCTGTTTCTTAGCTACTGTGAACAATGCTGCCGTGAACACGGGAACGCAGATATCTCTTTGGAAACCCAATTTTAACTTCTCTGGATATATATCCAGAAATGGGATTGCTGGATCCTATGATAATTCTATTTTTAGTTTTTTTAGGGACTTCCATGCTGTTTTCAGTAATCACTCTACCAAATTACATTCCATCAACAGTTGCTTAAGTATTTCATTTTCTTCATATCTTCTTCAACACTGGTGTCTTTTGATTTATTTTATAATAATCATTCTCACAGATGTGAGGTGATATCTCATTGTAGTTTTGATTTGTGTTTATTTGTTGATTGCTGATGTCAAGCACATTTTCATATGCCTATGGGTCATTTGTGAGTCTTTGGAGAAATCTCTATTCAGGTCCTTAGCCCATTTTTTTTTTTTTTTTTTTTTTGAGTTGGAGTCTCACTCTGTCGCCCAGACTGGAGTGCAGTGGCCGCTCCCGGCCACCGCAACCTCGACCTACTGGGATCCGGCGATCTTTCTGCCTCAGCCTTCCGAGTAGCCGGAATTACAGGCATGCGCTACCATGCCCAGCTGATTTTTTGATTTATTGTAGAGATGAGGTCTCGCCAATTTGCCCAGGGTGGGTCTCGAACCCGCAGGCTCAGACAATCCACTCACCTCAGCCTCCCAAAGGCACGGGATTACAGGCTGAGCCACCGAGCCCGGCTAGCCCATTTTTAAATTGGGTTATTTGTTTTTGTTTTTTACTATTGAGTTGATTGAGCTTTTTTTGCGGGGGGGGGGATATTAACATGTTGTGACATACGTGGTTTGCAAATATTTTCTCTCAACTGTAGGTTATCACTTCACTTGATTGATTGTTTCTTTTGCTGTGCAATCATAATTGACTATTTTTGCTTTTGTTGCTTGTGCTTTTTGACATCATATTCAAGAAACCATTGCCAAAGCCAGTATTAAGATATTTTTCCTCTAAGCTTTCTTCTTGTAGTTTTACGGTTTTAGGTCTTACTTTTAGATCTTTAATCTATTTTAAGTTGCTTTTAGAATATGGTATAAGGGTCCAATTTAATTCTTTTGCATGTGAATATCCAGTTCTCCCAACACCATTTATTGAAGAAACTATCATTTCTTTATTGTGTTTTCTTGACTGCATATTTGTGAGTTTATTTTTGGCCTCTCTCTCTTGTTCCATTAGTCTGTTTATCCGTTTTTATGACAGTATCATCCTCCTTTGCTATTATACTTTGTAATATATGTGAAACCAGAGAGTGTAATGCCTTCAGCTTTGTTCTCCCTGTGCAAAGTTTCTATGATTATTTGGGATCCGAATTTAAAATTTTTTTCTATTTCTGTAAAAAAATTCCGTTTTATATGAATTGCATTGAGCCTGTAGATTTTTCTGAAGGAGGAAGTATGAACATTTTAGCAATATTAATTATTCCATGCCATGAGTAGGAAATTTTCTCATTTATGGTGTCTGCCTTTATTTCTTTCATATGTGTCTTATAGTTTTCAGTGTACACATCTTTCGCCTCCTTGCTTAAATTTATTCTTAGATGTTTTATTCTTTTCATAATTTCATTTTCAAATAGTTCATTGCTAGTATATAGAAACACAATTAACTTTGTATGTTGACTTTGTTTCCTGCAACTTCACTAAATTTGTTTATTAGCTTTAAGAGATTGCTTTTGTTGTGTGAAGTATCTAGGGTTTTCCACATTTAAGATCATGTTATCTGCAAACAGATATCATTTTACTTCCTTAACGAGTTGGATTTTTTTTTCTTTTACTTGCCCGATTTCTCTGGCAGGAACTTCAAGTACGATGTTGAATAGAAGTGGTAAAAATGGACATCCTTAACTTGTTCCAGATCTTAAATGAAAAGTTTTCAGTTTTTTAACCATTGCTAATGATGTTAGCTGTGGGTGTTGTGTATACGGCCTTTATTATGTTCTTATGTACCTAATTTTTGGAGAGTTTTTTTAAATTCTAAAAAGCTGTTAAATTTTGTCAAATGCCTTTTCTGTATTGAGATGATTATGTAATTTATCATTCATTCTGTTTATGTGATATATTATGTTGATTGATTTGCCTATGTTGAACCATGCTTGCTTTCCAGGGATGAATATCCCTTGGTCTTGGTATATGATCTTTTTATTGTGGTGTTGAATTTAATTTGGTAATATTTTACTGAGGATTTTTTAAATACACATTCATTAGGAATGTTGGCTTATAGTTTTTTTCATATAATATCTTTGCCTTTGGAATTAGAGTGATGCTGGCCTCATAAAATGAGTGTGGAAGTGTTCTCTCTTCTACTTTTTGGAAGATTTTAAGAAAAATTAGTGTTAATTCTTTTAAAAATATTTGGTAGACTTCATCTGTGATGCCATCTGGTCTGGGCTTTTCCTCCCTGAGATTTTTTTTTTGATGACTGATTCAGACTTTATTTGTTTTTGGTCTTTTTAGGCTTTCAATTTTATTTTTATTTAGTCTTGTTAGGTTGTATGTTTCTAGGAATGTATATATTTCTTCCAGGTAGTTCAATTTGTTAGCATACAATTATTCAGAATAATCGCTTATGATTTTTAAAAATATATCATCAGTTGTAATGTCTCCTTTTATTTCTGATGTCATTTGAGTATTCTTTTTCTGTACTTAGTCTAGTTAAGAATTTGTGGAGTTTGTTTATTTTCTTGAAAACAATTCAGTTTCTTTTTTTCTTCTATTTTTCTCTTCTTAATTTATTTCTACTGTAATCATTATTTCCTTCCTTCTGCTAACCACTCTTGGACTTGCATTGTTCTTTGTGTCATTTACTGAGATATAAAGTCAAGATATTTCTTTTTTAAATGTAGTTATTTATTGTTACAAACTTCCCTCTTAGTACTGTTTATGTCACATCCCATACGTGTCAGTGAGTTGTGTTTTTGTATTTGTTTTATTTTGAAGTATTTTTTAGTCATTCTTTTGATTTATTTTTTGACACAATGGTTGCTCAAGAGTATGCTGTTTAGTTTCCAAGTATTTGTGAATTTTTCTGGTTTCCATTTTGATTTCTAGTTTCACTCCTTTGTAACTGGGAAGACACTTGGAATAATTCCAGTTTTCTTAAATGTGTTATGACTTGTTTTGTTACCTAGTATGTGACCTATTCTCAAACCTGCTCTCTGTGTGTGTGAGAAAAATGTATGTTCTGCAGTTGTCAGGTGGAGTGTTCTCTATATATTTGTTTTGTCCATTTGGTCTATTGAACGGTTCAAGTCTACTGTTTCTTATTAATTTTCTTTTCAGGTAATCTATTCATTATTGAAAATAAGCGGGGTATCGGAGTCCCCTACTATTTTCTTATTATTGTCTATTCATTCAGGTCTGTCAATGTTTCTTTTATATATTTAGGTGCTCTGATATTTAGTGCATATATAATCATAATCATTATATCTTCCTGTTGATTGATCTTTTTTATCATTATGTAATTACCTTCCTTGTCTCTTGTGACTGGTTTTTACTTAAAGTCTGTTTTGTCTCATATAAGTGTAGCCACTCTTACTTTCTTTGGTTTATCATTTGCATGATTATCTTTATATCCCTCTACTTTCGGCCTGTGTGTGTCCTTAAGTCTAAGGTGAGTTTCTTATTACTAATAACTATTCCGACTGGTATAAGATAACACCTCATTGCTGTTTTAATGTGCATTTCTTCAATGATTCATGATGTTCATCACTTTTGTATGCTTTTTGGCCATTTTATTTCTGTTTCTCAGAGCTATCTATTTTTAACTTTTGCCCACTTTTTAATTGGATGTGGAGAAAAGGAAACTCATATATGTTTGGTGGGAGTGTAATATAGTACAACCTCTGTGGAATATTGTGTGGAGGTTTCTCAAAGAACTGAAGGGTGATGAGGTGGGAGGGAAGTGGATGAGAAAAAACAACTTAATGAATACAATGTATATTATTCAGGTGATAGAGTCACTAAAAACCCTGACTTCACCACTATGCAATATACTCATGTAACAAAATTACACTTGTGCTTATACATTTATACAAATAACAAGAGTGTGTTTCTTGTATAGAGCATATTGTTTGTCCTTTTTTTCCTCCATTCGGTCACTCATATCCTTGATTGGTAAGTTTAATTTATTCACATTGAAAGTAATTACTAATGAGTAAGAACATACTATTTCCATTATGTTCATTATTTTCAGGGTGTTTGTAATTCTTTTGTTCCTCTCTTCCTCTCTTGCTGTCTCACTTTGTGATTTGATGAAGTTTTTCTAGTGATATAGTTTGATTATTTTCTCTTCATCTTTTTTTGTATCTACTACAGTATTTTCTTGTTACTGCAAAGGTTGCATAAAACCTCCTATGGTTATGGCAGTTTATTTTAAGCTGATATTAATTTAACTTAAATTTCATAGTAAAACTCTATGTGATTTCTCCCTGACACATCTTTGTGTTATCATTATTTCAATTTACTTTTTAAAAGTATTGTGTTTCCAATAACAGATTTCTGCAGTTATACTCATTCTTAATACCTTGTCTTCTACCCTTTATATATGATTAATAGGTATTTAATCATATATAAACACTACAGTGTTTCATCATTCTGTATTTGTCCAGCTACTCAGTTATTTATCTTTATCAGTATACTTTTATGTGCTTTTGTGTTGCACTTTAGCATCCTTTATTTTTTCTTTTGAGTCAGTCTCATTCTGTGGCTCAGGCTGGAGTCCAGTGGAACAATTGTGCCTTACTGCAGCCTCAAACTCCTCGGTGAGGCTATCCTCCCGCCTCAGCTTCCCAAGTATCTGGAACTACAGGTGTACACCACAATGTCCAGCTAATTTTTTGATTTTTTTTTTTTTTGTAAAAATGTGGTCTTGTTATGTTGCCTAAGCTGGTCTTGAACTCCTGGGCTCAAGCAGTCCTCCCACCCAGACCTTTCAAAGTGCTGGAATTGCAGGTATGAGCCACTGTACTTGGCCTAGCCAGTGTGAGCCACTGCACCTGGCCCAGCATCTTTTTTACAACTTGAAGAACTCTTTTCAACACTTCTTGTAAGGTAGATCTAGTGATGATGCTGTTTCTCAACTTTTTGTTTGTCTAAGAAAGTTATCTCTCCTTTTTAAAAATGAATAGTTTTGCCATATGTAGAATTTTGTTTGGCAGATTTTTTGTTGTTGTTGTTGTTATTTTAACATACCTTCCTATTTTTTTCTAACATGCAAGATTTTTGCTGAGAGATCTAATAATAATTTTTTTGGGGGGAGGTGTCATTGTATGCAACAATTTGCTTTTCTCTTACTGCTTTCAATACTTTCTATTTTATTTGAATTTTGTAGCTTTTTAAATTATGTGTATTTGTGCAGGCATTTATAGTCAATCTATTTGAGGTTTATGGGTTTCCTGAATCTGGATTTCCATTTCATTATTTAGATTTAGGAATATGTTAGCCACTATTTCTTTAAATATGCTTTTTGCTCATTTTCCTTTCTTTTCTCCTTATGGACTTCTATAATACAGTTAATGGTTTATCAAGTGGTGTTCCATAAGTCTTATAAGCTTTCTTACCTCTTTTTAAATTATTTCTTTTTTTGTTGTTTCCTTTACTGAATAATTCAAATGTCCTGTCTTTGGGTTTACTCATTCTTTTTCTGCTTGAGTCTGCTGCTGAAGATCTCTGTTGAACTTTTCAATTCAATCATTATCTTCTTCAGCTCCAAAATTTCTATTTGGTTCTTTTCTACTGCTTATATTCCTTTGTTAAACTCTCACTTTGTTCATGTGTTGTTTTTCTAATTTTGTTTAGTTCTCAATATGTGTTTTCATTGAGCTTCAGGATCATTACCTTGAATATTTTGTCAGGCAGTTCATAGATTTTCGTTTCTTTAAGGTCTGATGCTGGAACTTTATTTTATTCTGTTGATGGTGTTATATTTTTCTGATTCTTTGTGATTCTTGTAGCCTCACATTTGTGTCTGTGTATTTGAAGAAGCATTTACCTCTTCTAGTCTTGACATAATGACTTTGGCAGGAAAATCCCTTCAGCAGTTGACTCAAGTAGAGATTTTGGATGGACCAGTTGGTAGAGTTCATAATTAGGCTGGCTCATCAGGTCTAGGGGTGAGCCTGTGGCTGAGGTCCATAGACAGTTTGATGCCAAGGTCTGTGGCAAGCAGACCTCAGAATGTTTTTCTGTTTTCTGTTAATTACTTATCAATGAATACCTTCAAAATATACTAAAATGATAAACTATAAGCATAGAATTGAGATAATTAAGAACTGTTGACTATCCTCTAATACAGGGAATTGGGTTTTGAGTATGAATTATCTGTCATTCTTTTTGCCTGGCACTTATATAAATAATTTCAAACTTAAAAAACAGCAAGCATGTTATAATCAATACATTTACTAGTTTTCTTAATATTTTTATTCAGATTTTTAAATTCAGGTTCAACTGCTAGAATTCAAAGACTAATTTTATGGCAAGCTGAAATAAAGGAAATGAAGAGAACCCTTAAAAAGTGTTATAAAATTCCTTCAGACTATACTTATACTGATCATACAGTTGTGGATAATCAGGTAAGATAAAAGAAAAGGCGATGCATTTGAGTGTAATATTAGTTTGTTAAGGCTTCTGTAACAAGCGACCACAGGCTAGATGGTTTAAACAACATGAATTTATTTTTAACAGTTTTGAAGGCTATAAATCCACGATGAGGTATTAGTGGGGTTCGTCTTTTCTGAGGACTGTAAGAGAAGGATCTCTCTCCTTGGCTTGTTAATGAACACTTTCTTTTTATATCTTCTTCGTCCTTTTTTCTGTGTCTGTCCAAACTTCTGCTTCATATAAGGGCAATAGTCATATTGGATTAGGGCTCACCCTAATGACCGCATTTTAAATTAATTACCTCTGTAAAGACCCTATCTCTAAAGTGGTCATATTTTGAGAATACTTGGGGCTAAGACTTTAAAATATGAATTTTGGAGGGATACAACTCAACCTATCATGGTGTGTTTGGGTCTATATTGTACCATACAGTTTAAAAGACAATATGTTTTATCTAAATTAATCTTGAAACAATGAATGAGAAACTAAAGCTTGAGCATGGAGAAATTAAGACAATTTGTGTAAGTTTATGCAGCTATTTTTTTTTTTTTTTGAGTTGGAGTCTCACTGTCTCCCAGGCTGGTGTGCAGTGGCATGCTCCCAACCACTGCACCCTCGACCTGCTGGGCTCAGGCGATCCTTCTGCCTCAGCCTTCCAAGTATCCAAAACTACAGGCATGCTACCACACACCACTAATTTTTTTATTTATTGTAGAGACAAGGTCTCACCATGTTGCCCAGGCTGGTCTCAAACCCATGGGTTCAGGCAATCCTCTCGTTTCAGCCTCCCGAAGTGCTGGGATTATAGACTTGAACCACTGTGCCTGGACAGTTTATGCAGCTATTAAAAACAGTTTGAAGATTAATGCCAACATATAACATTCACAAACTTTTTCCTTCTGAAATTGCCTTCATTTTCTGAAGGTAATTATAGCTACTTATTTATGCAGTTAGAAATGTAAAAAAATGTAAAATCTCTTTTTAAACGACAAGGTTAAGTAGCAACTTACTTCAAAAGTCTCAAAATCAGATTTGCCTTTCTTCTGAAAACTCTTCCTTCTTTCTTCTGTATCTCTTGGTACCACTACCTACCATGTATTTAGTTCTAAAAACTGGAAACTATCGAGTCATTTTTGTCTTATACTGCTCCCTTACCCCATATCTCATTCAAAAACTTAATTCTGAAGCACTGATGGATACTCTAAATAATGCATGCTCATGAAATGTTTGTTGGTTGACATAATCATTCATGTAGTTATATTATTGGTTATTACTTTTTGTGCTTTGCTCTTTCCTTAAGTTACAGTGGAGGTGGGAGAAAATTGGAGACAGAATGAAAGAGAAGAAGAGGAAGAAAATGAGGAAGAAAAAGAGAAAAGAGATAAATAGAGAAGAGGTAGACAAACAGTAATATTGAGTGATAGAGAAAAAACATGTTTAGAAACAGACACGGATTTTTCAGAGGAAAGGAAAGAAAACAACAGAGTAAGAGGGAGAGAAAGAAGACACAGGGAGTGACAGACATAAATGTTTAGACATAGGAAGATAAGCAGACACAGACAAGCAGGAGAGGAAGAGAGAGATCAGTATTGGCCAGATATGATTGGAGGTGATGATGAAGAAAAAAACCCCAGCAAAAATAAAGCAAAAGAGCAGATGGTAGATAATCACACTAAGCTGAGAATTGTGTCAGGGTCAGGATGGGTTTTGGTTCTAGCACCGGAGCATCTGACCCCTCTCACAGTTCCCACCTTCTAGAATTCCTGTATTTTACCTTCAATGTTTCCTCATTACCCCAGAATGAGATGAAGCCTCTAGTTCAGTTTTTTAGTGTTATCACCAGCCATTAGACACTTTGGGAGTGAAGTGAGGCTTCCACTACACAGTGAGTACAGGGGAGAAAATGGGGTGCATGTTCCCAATGAGGAAAATAGATCAAGAAAGGATCACAATCATTCGAGGTTGGATACTGTATCAGATATCAAGCCTGGGTGGCAGGTACTATGGAACTGTTCTATTTAAATGCTATCTATCAGGCATTTTATTGGTCAAATGGGCTTTGGGTTCTGGTCTAAAACACAAATGCTCTTCTTAGAAGTATCTCTAAGTCTGCATTGATTTCCAAGCAGTCTTTTAACATGCAAAATCATGATTAAGTTGAAAGGTAAATACTTTAATTTGATATTGCAGACTCTTTCTTTGGATATTTTAGACTTTAACGAAGATCTTTGCCAGACTGAGAGGAACAAGACAACCCTACAAACTGCACAGTCTGTTACGGCGGGGCATTGGATATCATCATGGTCCGATGGAATATAAACAAAGACAAGTTGTAGAGATGCTTTTTAGACTGAAGCATGTCAGGGTTGGTAAACTTTGAGGATAACTTTCCCAAAAGCATGACGTTTGTTTCTTCCTTTAGACTGAATAGGGAAAAGCATTGTATCCTGACAGCTAATAGGGAAAACACTCTAAATCTCCCATAATCCCTCCACTTAGAGGGATGCTTTGCTTACATTTTAGCATACTTTATTCCATTATTTCAAATACATTTCTAAATAGTTAATATAATCATGAACACACAATTTAGGATCCTGTCTACTTAGCCTAACAGTATATAATTAAGTATATTATTATTTAGCATTGTACAATAACTATTTTAAGAGTGCAGCACAGTTTACACATATGTAGTTTACTTAAACATTATGCTAATTTGAAATTTTTGTTTATAAACATATATCATCATTTATTATTGTTGAATTAAGATTGAGTGATGCAGCAAAATGAAATAACTGTTTCAAAGAGTAAAAGTAATTTTATGACTCTAAAAAGATCTTGTCAAATTTTGTCCAGAATGACTCTGGTTTTTTACTCTGTCTTGACAAACTTTGAGTAATATGGCTAAAAAATGGAGTTGTGGAGATAGTATAGAAAGTATCCCATACCACATACCCGCTTTTTTCACATTATTAATATCTTACATCAGTATGGTACATTTGTTATAATTAATGCACCAATGCTGATAAATGCATTATTAACCAAAGTTCATTCTTTATTCAGATTTCCTCAGTATTCTGTAGTATTCTTTTTCTGTTCTGGGATCCCGTCCAGGATATCATGTTATGTTACGGTTAGCGCATCTGCCCAATTGGGAAATCTGTACAGGAGATTTGTCTTTGCTCCTCATTTATTTATGTACTTAAAATGTATTGATAGCAGTAGGGAGCCGTAGACAGTTACGCTTGGGCTGTAACTCTGCTACTTTACTCATTCCCTTGCTCAAGTGTTTCTAGTTTTGGCCATCAGGAGCGCTTTCACTTGTGTCTGATATCGCTTTGGCAGGCCTCCGTCGTTGAGAGTTTTTCTGTTGTTGGTTTTGGGCTTTTGGTTTTTGCTCTTTTGTTTGGTTTCTTGTATCCTTTGGGCATGCCTCCGTCATTGTGAGTTTTGTTATTGTTGGTTTTGGGACTTTTTTGAATTTCTTGAGTCACTTTGACATGCTTCCATCATTGTGAGTTTTGTGGTTGGTTTTGGGATTTTTGGGGGGAGGGGAGAAGGGAACACTTTTTAACTTTCTGGACAAATAAGATGCTCTAGGCCCATCATGTGCATGTTTCCCCCTGTCCTCGAATCGGTCACTTCCCCCCAAAAGCTCTGATTCCTAAGAAACTGTCACAGCCAAGAAGAGCTTAAGGAGACATGACTACTAAATGGAATGTGGTAGCCTGGGTGGATCCCTAGAGCAGAAAAAGGACATTATGTGAAAACCAGGATACCTGAAAAATGTGGGCTTTAGTTGATGATAACGTATCAGTATTTTTCATTAAGTGTAACAAATGTGCATGGAAAATTAAAAATGTTAATAATAGGACACACTGGGTGCAAGGAATTTAGAAACTCTGCATTATTTTTGCAATTTTTCTATAGATCCGAAACGGTTCTAAAAATAAAGTTTCTTTAGTAATATGTTCCGTCCATATATTAAAAGATGTGTTTTGTAAATACTGGCTCCAGTGCTCTGTTAGACTTCTTAATTTAGATCTATATCATTGGTACATTTTTGTCTTCTCTTCAATTACTGAAAGTAGAATGATTGAGGATAGAAAGTGTTAAAATATCCTACTATTAATGAAAATTTTCTGTTTCTCTTTATAGTTCTGTCAGTTTTACCTTCTATGTTTTATTTTATACTATATTGTGTAAGTATACAGCATTAAGGATAAGGCACCTTAAGAACAGCGCGAGGAAAAGAGAGATTATTCTATCAGTTAGATTAACAACTGACTTCTTGAAAGCAAAAATGAGAGTCAGAAATAAGGAGAATTTTACTTCCACAACCTTAGAGAAAATAACTTCCAACTTCGGTGTTTATACAAAGCAAACTGTCTTTCCAGAATTAGGATAAAGTAGAGAATTTTAGGCAAATAAAAGCTGAGAGTGTATACCATTTCATTTTGGCATGAAAAGTAAATTCTAAGCAATACAGATAAATGAAGAAAATTTCAAGAAAATAAAAGATGGTTAACAGCATAAAAGAATTATCATTTGATAATTATCAATTATTAAATTTTTATTATCAGAATAACAATTTAAAATAACACCTTGAAATGAAAAAGAGATAAAATATGTTACAGTAGCATCTGTTTTAGACGTGGGGATTGTTTCAGGTAATGACCAAGGGAAAGAAAAAATTTTTGATCAAAGTTGGGTTTTTGTAAGATAAGCATGCACAGATTTGGCAGTTCCTACACAAAAAGCAGTGTTTTGGTGTGTGCATCCAAACTACAGAGGAAATATAAATGACATGGGAGATATCTGAATTAATCAAAAATAAGCAAAAGAGGACAAAAAGATTTACAATCCAGTGACAAACAGAAAGCACAATATAAGATGGTAGTTAGATTATTAAATATAACAATAATATTAAATGTATGTGTATGACTTTAGCAACTCCAATTAAAATTTTCTTAACTTGATTAACAAAGTATCCAATTACGTGTTGCTTATATGGGACACATTTAAAATGTAGGGAGAGGAAAAGGATCAAAAGGAAAAAAAAGTACATAATGACCAAAAGAAAGCTGATGTAACTATGTTTATATTAAGCAAAATGTATTTAAGATAGAATCATTATAAGCAATACAGATGATCCCACCATTAAGAAGGTATACTAATTTAACATTTATAAGTGTAGATCCCAAGTTCAAAATACCTAAAGTGAAAATGGTGAAATTACAAAGAGAAACATACAAATCTATATTATGAGTGGGGGATTTTAACACATTTTTTACTCTCAGAAATTCTCTTATCAGTAATTGACAGAAAACAGAAAATCAGTAAAGACATAGATTTGAACAAAACCATTATGGAACTTGGCAGAATACTGCAGCCAGTATCCACAGGACACATCTTTTGCTGCTTGTCTAGAGCATTTTAAAAATGGCAATACATTGCATCTGAAGGCAAATCTCCACATATTTCGAAGAGTTAAAATCTGAAGCCATGAAAGTATGCAATTAAATTAGAATCCAGCAAGACCACTGTGAAAGCTTTATGTGTGAAAGTTAAGAATCAATTAATGGGTTGAAGAATAGTTCATAATGGAAATAAGAATATATACTGAGTTAATACATAAACTACTATATAGCCAAGCTTATGTGGTGCAGCTAAACTAGTAGCTATAGGAAAATGGATAGCCATAATTGTGTCTACTTTGAAAATAATAAAGGAGTAGCAAGAAAGGGTATGAGCAATCTCAAGTAGGTTTGGGATGAGACAGATATAAGACAATTTCCAGCTGATGGTTTCAGTTTACTCTAAGAAATGTGAGACAACATAGTATTTTTAAGTCAAGGTACGATAAACAAACATCTTAGGAAATATTTTTTAATCCTCCCTTTCCTTTGTCTTCCGCATCTAAGCAATCAGAATTCATCAGCAAGTGTTATCAACTCAAACACACACACACACACACACACACACACACACACACAAACACACACACACACACACCACACTCTGCACTTGTTCTCTCTACTGAGAACATTATTTCCTATTCAGTGACACCATCATATCTTGTCTAGAATAGCCTAAAGCCTCCTATCAGATAATTCATCTCTCTTTCTTCATCTACTAAAATTGCTTCTGCTCCGCTTCACAGAGCCACCAAATCAATCTTTTTAATTATATTATGTTATTGTCCTTTTCCTTAAGGTTCAAATATCTTAGAGTAGGTTTTTAATGTTTGACATGACCTGGTTCCTGCTTTACCTGATCTTATTCCCTAGTGTTTCCTCTACTTAGAAATATTTTGAGGTGAAAGTAAACTTCTTTTATAGCCTATTGTTTTTATTTATGAAAAAAAAAAAACACATTAAACACACTGAATGGCTTTGATTTCACTCCATTTTGTAATCTGAAAAAAGCTAGATAATTATAATGTTAAGAAAAGACCTTAAAGTGAATGCAGATTACTATGAGACTTACAGGTATTTTTTCCAAAATAAAATGTAGTTTTTATTTTTGGTAGCATTGGTTTATCGTTGAACTTTCACTCAAGAAAAATGATTTAAGGGGGTCTAGTCTAGTCAATACTTACTGCCTATGTGTAGCTCTCTGGGTTCTATATTAAACTTGTTTTTCTGATTTTTTTTCTACTCTTCATCCATAGGTGGTAACAGCTACTTCATCCCTTGCTTTGGGAATTAATATGCCATGTAAAACTGTTGTTTTTATGGAAGATTCTGTTTATTTGGATGCTTTGCACTTTCGACAGGTATTTGTATTATGACGTTTTGTTACATTTGTATACATAGTGATCTGGAATAAGTCCATTTGGTACACCAGATAAACCATGTTTGCTCTGAAAAATTTGATGACTCTAAAAAATATTTGAAAGTGGGTTCTGTCAGTGGCCATATCACCCTGAACACGTCTGATCTTGTCTGAAAGTAGATTCTTATTAAAATGATTGTTTAAAATTTTTAAAGTAATCCTTGACCAGCTAAGTTGGTTAGTTTTCTTGAGACTATTCCCAATTTGGTAAATATTATTACCCAAACAAAAATAATGTCAGGGAAAAATAAACATACCCTGAAGCCTCCAACTGGTGCCAAACACCAATGATTATAAATTGAGAAAATATAATGTTCTGAGTTCAGACTAGTTTCTGGAAATACAGTGATAGATAAGACAGAAATTGTCTCTGTTCTAAAGGTGAAGATCTTTAAGCCCAGGACTTTAGACACCATTTACTAAAAAAAAAACAAATACATTTCAAAAATGTATTTGTAAAAATAAAATAACTTTTGAAGAATTTGTTGAAAGTAATATACCAAGAAGCAAAGAACTCCTTTGGGATTTATTTTTGAATAAAAATAATGTTCCACTTGGTATAAGTAAATTAGAAATTAACCATTTACCGTGCCAAGATTTAAAATTATTTAAAAGTTATACGATAATTTCTTTAGATGTCTGGTCGTGCTGGAAGACGCGGAGAGGATCTTATAGGAAATGTGTTCTTCTACGATATCCCATTACCTAAGATAGAAAGACTCCTGAAGTCTAATGTACCCAAACTGAAGGGTCAATTTCCTCTAACCATAAGCTTGATTCTCAGACTTATGCTGTTAGTTGCCAAAGCAAATGACAAAGAGGATGCCAAAGCAAAGGTACACTTTCATGCTCTTTACATTACCTTAATAAATATAATAATTTAGCTCACTTTTATAATAAATTAAATCAGGTACATAAGTTGAAGAGAATAAAATAGCAATGAGTGCAGAAAAAAATCAAGAGTTAATAGACGACCTACAGAATGGGAGAAAATATTTGCAAAATATGCATCTGACAAAGGTCTAATATTCAGAATTTTCAAAGAACTCACATGAATCAAAAGGAGGAAAATGAATAACCCCATTAAAAAGTGGGCACAGGGCGTGAACCAAACTTATCAAAGGAAGACAAACAGGCGGCCAACAAACAAAAAAAATGTTCAATGTCACTAATCAGAGAGAGGCAAATCAAAACCACAATGTTATACCATCTCACACCATGGCTATTATTAAAAAGTCACAAATCAACAGATGCTGGCGAGGATGTGGAGAAAAGGGATCGCTCCTACACTGTGGGAAAGCAGCTTAGCTAAACCCCTGTTGAAAGGAGTCTGTGATTTCTCAAAGAATTAAACATAGTCTTATCACTGGACCCAGCTATCCCACTGCTGGGTATTTACCCAAACGAGCACAAATCTCGCTACTAAAAAGACACCTGCACATGCATGTTTATTGCAGCACTATCCACAATAGGAAACACAAGGATCACTCTAGGCACTCATCAGTGGTGGAATGGATAAGGAAAATGTGGTATATATACACCACGGAATACTATACAGCCATAAAAAGGAACAAAATCATGTCCTTTGCAGCAACATGGATGCAGCCAGAGGACAACCTCCTAAGCGAATGAGCACAGAAACAAACTGAATGTCACATGTTCTCCCTAATAAGCAGGAGCTAAACACTGTATGCACACGGGGTCAAGGGCAGAAACAATAGACACAGGAGCAACCCTAAAGGGGGATGAGGATGAGTGCTGAAACACCACTGTTTACCTTGGCCATCATCTCCAGAGACAGGCTGCATAGAAGCCCAGGCCATACCATCACGCAACATTTATATTTAACTGACCTGCACATGTGCTTTGTGAATCAAAACAGAAAAGTAAAGCAATCATAACAACAATGTGCCGTAAATAAACTGAGAATAACATTTGATTCTAATTCGTGCTGCCTTTATTCAATACAAGCACATGCTTTTAACTGCGTTCATGTTTTGAAATATATGGGAAGTTAAGCTCATAATTTTTATTTCTTTTAAAAGAATTTTAACTTTGCGGGGCCATGCATGGTTTGTTATATATTGTATGATGGCGAGGTCTGGGCTTCTACTGAACCCCTCACCCAAATAGTGAGCATGGAACCCGACAGGTAGTTTGTCAATCCTTGTCCCTCTCCCCTACCCACTCCTCTCCTTGGAGGTCTCAGAGTTTTCTGTTCCAGTTATCCTTGGGCCTGCATTTATCACAAAAGAAATATTTTTTTTCTATAATATATTTGGCCTAAACCATTTTAAAATCAAATGTCAAAGAAATAATTAACGGTGGAAAATATACCAAGTACTGAAATGTTTATGATTCAGGATTGCTTAATTTTGTACTATGTTTGCTTCTCCCTGCCATGTATGAAGTTGTAATTATTCATCTCTGCCTCTAATTTTTTTTTTTTACTATTTTCATTGCACACACACACACACAAATAATGCAAAATATATTATGGAATACCTATAATAATTATAATAAACATTATAAAGCAATATGCAATGTCTAATTGAAAATTTAAAAGTCTCATACTTTATATATGGTATATAAGTATGTGGTACCACACATTTCATAGAAGATATGTTTACTTATTCTTTTGGATAATACACTTGATCTAACTTGCTATTTTGATGTGTGTATATAGGCAATATCAGTGCTCCAATATTCGTTGATGTCCTTCAAGAAACCAATGATAACACGCATGTTAAAATTTTACTTTATATATTCGTTGCAATTTTTGGTCACAGAGGTAAGAGTGAAACCTATTTTTACAAAATTAAATTGTTAGCGTATTTATTTAACTCTATTGTACTGAAATCTCCTTTACTCATGACTTATTTATTTGCCAGTTCTGAGATCTAGATCTTAAACATGTTACGATTGATTTATAGGGATACCTGACTCAAGAGTGTATTCCCATTGGATTTTCTGGACTTGTTTCCCACTTGCACCACCACGAACCTGCAAATTTTGTTTTAGTAAGCTTGCTGGTCAAAGGTTTGTTTCACAAGTTGTGTACTCCAACCATCAAAGATGGTAAGCCAATATTCTTTTTCCAAACTTTTAACCATTAAATTGTGTGTCCATGTGTAAGCACACCCACACATCCCAAGCATACGTGTATTTACATCTACCTACACATTTCCTGGAACTACACTCACTGTAGATGGCAGGCCATTTTCTTCTTCTTCTTCTTCTTCTTCTTTTTTGTTTGGAGTCTCACTCTGTCTCCCAGGCTGGAGTGCAGGGGCATGCTCCTGGCCACCACAGCCTACCTGCTGGGCTCTGGCGATCCTTCTGCCTCAGCCTGCCAACTACAGGTGCTGCTACAGGAACTACAGGTGCATTGCATGCTCCCTGGGTTTGTCTCCAACCTGTAGGCTCCAGCAATCCACTTGCCTTGGCCTCCCAAAGTGCTGGCATGACAGACTGAGCCACCAAGCCCAGCCGGCATGCCATTTTCTAACTTCTTTTTTCTCCTAATATATTATGTAGATTTTTCTTATCTACTTATATCACTAAACATTTATGAAATGATTATTAATATCTGCACGTTGCATGTATAGAGAAACGTAGCATATTATTCTTGATGATTATTTAGTATTCTTGAAAGTTTTTACAATTAAAAAAAGCAAAAGAATTGTTGAAGATAATATTATTTTTCTGAAAACTTTTAAGAAATATTGACATCAATGTTAGTAGCTTCTCATTCATCTGTAATCACTATGATTCCTATTGGGTGCAATCAAACATAGTTGTTTCGCACCCTTTACTTGTGTTATTGTACTCTGAGGGGTGCTTTCCGTAGGACAGACATCAGGCAATGTTTCCCAGTTCATGAAGGTGCATGAAACTGAAGCAACGTTTTGTAATAATGTGATCTATGGTTATTTCTTGAATAGCATTCATTTTCTGCATTGGTGTCTTTTGCAGCGCTGTAGTTAAAGCTCCACATTTTAAGGGAAAAAAAAGAAATATTGACATTACAATATCATCATCTGCAATGATTTCTTTTTTTAAAGTATAAATTATTTTCCCCCTTTACAACATAATACCATCAGCTAAAGAGAGAAATAAAGTGATATGATCCAAACTCAGATACAGTCATCTGGGAATTAGAATACATAATTAACATTCCCTTGTTATATTTTATTTTTGGTACATTATTAACTTGTGACAAAATAATGCAAAAATAGTTAAATAGTATTATAGAGTAAACCTTAGAACTTCTAACAAATCAAGCCATAAAGCCTGTGATCCATATTAATGTACATTTTTATGAAAAAAATCATAAAGTACTCACCACTGAATTTTATTTATTGTGTGTAGTATAGCATGTTAAAGGAATAAAAAATGGAAAACATTTTTCCATAATGCTGTTAGTGTAAACACATCAAATTGACTTCTTTCTTTTAACGTGAAGTCTGGAATCTTCACTCTTAATGTTCTGCGTTTCTCCAATTGTGTGAGGCAGTTGCAGCCTGTTCCCAAGCTCTCCGGTGAACATGTGTCATTCCTTCGTTCATACACCCTCTGGTGATTAAGTGGTTCTCAGTGTGGCCACGGAATTCTGCAAAATATTGCAACAGACTAAAAATCAGGAACTAGACATAAGTTTTCCCTCAAGGAGGTAGTCCCTTGACAAGGGTGTGGACATATGAAAATACGGGGATACATATTCCGGGGAAAATAAATATTAGCACAAACCTATGTCAAGAAGGGCAGGAATGAGTTCTTTTTGTAATGTGTGCCAAGGAGTGATGGGTACAGGTTCATGCACTGTCTCAAATGGCACATGAGGAGCTGGAAAGCAGCATCAGGTTTTCACTCTTTGGCAGGTTTTGAACATTTTGAAAATCTGGGCCATTTCCTTACTAGACTCTTGTGTCGCCATGTCTCCTGGCTTTGGCGCCCCCTTCCCTGCCTTGGGGAGCTGAATCTCCTGTTCCCCTCTCTCTCTCTCTAATTTACTTTTTAAATAAACTATTCTTTTTCTAATCTGGAAAAAAAATCTGAGTGGGATGAAGTCAAAGTTCTTTGGAAAGGGAAGGTTTGAAGCCAATGAAGGTACCCGGGCAATTCCAGAACTAAGGGGCCAACGGCTCTTCGTTTTTTCCCCCATGCTCTACAGACAAGAGTGAATACAAGAGTGGACTGATTTGAATATAAATATTATAAAGAAGTTGTGTAATTTATTTAAATATCACCAAACATCTGGAAAGTAAACCTTTCAGATGTGTCTGACCACGAAATGTTGATTTGAGGTATTAAGAACTGTCTCAGTATATTTCTAAAATGGTGCGTTTTTTTCTCTAAAATTTTGAAAAGTTAAACTCTTTATTTTAAACAGGCCGGAAGACATTTTCAGAAGATGTGATGGAAACCTTAGTGGTGGTGTTAGCAAATCTTTTTGGAAGAATTCATCTTTCTCCCTGTGTAAGACAGTTTAAGAGGAATTTTTCTCATTCAACAGTAAGAAAACAATTTCTCGGCCTTATAATTAATGTTAAGTCTTTTCATTATAGTATACAATGCCATCATGTTTTCCCAATAGCATAATTTTGCTATCCTTCACTAGTTACATGCCTCAGTCAGTTCTTGGTACATACAAAAACTGCAGATGAGGAAAAGATTAAAGTCTTTTTTAAAAGGACCTTTTTTCTGGTAGAGATTACTGTATTAGCAAGCTATTCACACAGGGTTTTTTGTTACATTAAAGATGATCTCAAACAACATTACAGGCAATTATGAAATAATGGCTAGAGTAACATTCATGTCTGGGATAAGGAGACATGACTGTTTGATTTAACAGCTATTTGAAAAAATATTGTTCTTGGAATTCTGACCGTTGTCAAATGGCAAGAAATGAAAGTATAGCTATTGGAAAGGTAAGCATAGTGAGCGTAGAGTTACCTCAGGGCAGCTGAGCGTCTGATTCCTGGGTTCCTGCCCAGCTCTGCCACTCAGCAGAAGGGTGACCTTGAGCAAATTTCCTTCCCCAGCCTGCTGCTTTTCTGTGAATTGGGAAACATAATGGCACCTACTTCAAAGAATTGCTGTGAGGGTTAAATGAATTCATACAAGCAGAGTGTTTATAACAGTGCTTGGCATTTAGAAAACACGCAATACTTGTGAGTGCTTATTTTTGTAATTGTTATTTGCATATGAAATGACTGGCTATGGAAAACACTAAGAAAATTAACAAAACAAGATGGTAGTTAATGACAATGTAGAAAGTCTTCAAATACAAGTAGATCTGGTGAAACGTATAGCTTAACCACATATTAAAATTACAAAGAAATAAGATATAAAATAATCCCAGCAATGGCAAAAAGTGGAAATCCACATAATACTATACTTTACTCATTCATTTGGCAAAAGTTACAATTAGCAGTTATGTAGGTAGGACTGTAAATAGATATATCTTTTAAAAACACTCTTTAGCTGGCCAGATGCAGTGGCATGCACCTCTAGTTCCAGCTACTTGAAACGTCAAGGCAGAAGATTGTTTAAGCCCAGGAGTTCAAGTGTCCAGCCTGGGCATTAGTGAGACCCTGTCTCTAAAAATTAAAAATAAAAATATTATTTAATGTCATTTTTTGACTTCATGGAATTTTTACTAATGACATAATCAAAGGTACAAATAAAAATGATGCCGTATCAAAGATAAACACAGTCAGGCGTTAGCTAAAACTTTGAAAACAGAATGTGTCCACTGACTACTGACAGGAGGGGAGAGAACTGAGCTCCATGGTGATTTGTGCAGAGGGGATTTGGGAGTTTCAAGGAACTCATGCGGGAGGAGCAAGTGTGGGGTCTCAGCAGAGTGAGAGAAATGAAGGACAAAAGATTGGCCAGTGTCCCTGTCCTGAGGCCACCTGTGTCTGCTAGTTGGCAGTTATTGAAGTTAGGAGTCTTTCCTCCTACAAAGATTGAGAGACAGAGGCCTTGATGAGTACATTTCAGAGGAATGGCTTTCAGATTCTTGAGAGAGAGACTTCTGAGCTGCAAGAGATACTTATTCACATGGTAAGCCTTGTTGAGTAGATGCTCTACAAAAGAGGTGAGGGGCCTCTCATCGGGTGTGTATTGACTGGAACAAATAGCACATTTTTCTTGGTCACACTGAGTTTCCTGAGGTTAGCGCTTTAGGTGGGGATGGGGTCAGGAGGACACAGTCCCTAGGACACAGTCTCCTGCTGCTAGAAGCCATGCTAGATTTGGTCAAGTCTCTTAGTTTGGACAGAGTTGTTGTGTGCCAACAGTTCTGCAGTTCGCAATAGGAATATGTTATTATCAGCTGTTAGTTCTTGCCAACCTGTGGGAAGAAGCTGAGGCCCAAGAGATAGTTTTAAAGAATTTACTTGAACCAAGATAAGGGCAGTTGCCTGTAAGACTCAGACCCAAGTAACTTTAGATATGTACTCCATTCTGCCTTTGTTACAGGTGAGTTTTTAAAGGCAAAAGGGGACAAGGAGTGGGCTTATGCAAAGTTGCTTGTCAGGAATTCTCATCGGCTTAGAGAAATAACGTTGATTAGTGATTGTATGTTGTATGGGCTCTGCGGTCCGATGTGCAGCTTATTAAGTTCATTTATAGCGGCTTGTGGTGATAGCAAGCAGCTTCAAGAGACAGTTACTTAGCTAAGAGATGATTACTTAGCTGCCTCATTCCCCTGCTTCTCTGGGCCGGATACTCTGAGGAGGATCACATTTCTCATACACAAGTTAGTTACTTTCTCATTTCCTAAAGCTGCTGTGACAAAGTACCACAAACTAGGTCGCTCAAACAGCCGAATCTACTGTCACACAGTTCTGGAAGTCAGAAGGCTGGGCCAGGCTGGTTCTTTCTGTGGGCTGTGAGGGAAAATCAGTTCCAGGCCTCTTTCCGAGCCTCTTGTGGCTTTCTGGCAATCTCTGACAGTCTTTGGCTTATAGATGCAGCATCCTAACCTCTGCTTTTATGTTCCCGTGGCATTCTTCCCATGCATGTGTCTCTGTGTCCAAAATCCCCCTTTGCTTAAAGTCAGCAGTCATTTTGGATCAGGGACCCATCCTGCTCCAGTCTGACCTCCTGTTAACTAATTTCAACTGCAAGGTTATAATCTGAGGTCCAGGAAATTAGGACTTAAACAAAAGATTTTTTGAAGGTACACAGTTTGCCTCATAACATATCATAATTATTTATAATGAAAAGTTGGATGCCGCCTGATTATCCAACAATAGAGGAATGGTTACATGAATTTTAGCATATCTCTGTGTGGTGGTGTTATTCGATCTCTGAAGCTCATCTTTTCAAATAACAGTGTATAACATGGAAAAGACTCAACACAATGCTGGATATACAGTAGACCAGAAAACTGAAAACTACAGCTTATATTTGTATATAAATACTGGAAAGAACTGTTAAATACCAAAATCTCTATAATCTATATTCCTGGGTGGTAGAATTACAAGTGACTTCAGTTTATATATGTGTAATTTGCTGTAAATAAAAGAACGTATACTTAGAAATATGTTTTCACCCAGACTTTTAAAGACATGTTGACCCAATGTCTCACAGACCTTGGCAATTCCCTGTTCTTGTTTTGAATAGTTATGCTGTCCATTTGATTGTTTACAGGAAATTCTAGATGACCTTCCCAAGGACTTTGCTCTAGTGGTAGAGGAACACAACAACAAAATCCAAAAGAACTTTGGTTCCTTCCTCCTAACAATTTCTAAGTTGGCCGACATGAAAAAAGAATACCAACTACCTCTCTCAGAAATAGGTAAGAGTGTGAATGTACACAAACAGAACAGAAAGTCAGTAAAAGAAAATGCATGTAAATATTTTGAGATAAAAATAAGTTTTAGAAAATAAGAGCAAAACTATCTCAACAAGAAAATTCAAGAAACTAACAATTCTTCAGAACTATGCTATAGAAATTTTATACCGAAAACAATGTTATATTATTTTGAATTAGCTAAACCACCATAGGTTTACTTGACACTAAATACATTCAAAATTTCTGTTTTTCTAGCATCATTATGAGTGAGCACACTATGGCATGTTCCAAATGTATTATGGAATATCTCCCTTCCTGTTAATGCTATTTGTCTTTTAGTTGGCATTGACGCTCAACAAAATTTCCAAAAAGGGATCTGATTGAAAATATAAGAAAAAGAGTGTTGATATATATATTAAGGGTCATCAGCATGATTTGCTTCCTTGACTATAAGGGTCAGCAAAGAAGTTAAGGCATTGCCCATGCCATTGAGGGAAGAACAGAATGTATGGGAAAAAATAAACAAAAATGTAAGGAAAATGTCTTGATCTATGACAAATAAATTAAAGGCATTGGAATCAGAGGATGCACTTGTTCAAAGATGAACAGGTGGGGAGAGGGAGAGAGAGCTAAGAGAAAAATGGAAAAGTGGCAGAATCCTGTTCTTACCACAATTCCAATAGAAGCGAAGAGAAGGAAGTGGGGCTATTATGACTGCTATGGTTTATTCATGTTTTTGGATGTATTATTCTATAGAATGTCTGACATACAAAGAGAGCGTGATTGGCTTATTCAATCAGAAAATGAGAAAGTAGCAAGTCATAAATCAGGTTCATGAAAAAGAACCTGCATGCTCCCAGGCAGTTGCCTTCATTGCAGACTTGGAGAGTGCAATGATCTTTCTTCTCTCCTTTTCTCTGAGATGACTCTGAGGTAGAGAGAATAAATACATCCCCCTATCCCAAATCCCAAAGATATCTATCTCCTAGTCCTGGGAACCTGTGGATTTGTTATGCTGGGTGGCAAAGGGGAACTAAGGTGCGGGTTGAGTTAAATTTCTAATCAGCTGACCTTAGATGGGGAGTTGATCCCAGATTATCTGGCGGACCCAGTGTAATCACAAGGGTCCTTATAGGAGAAAGAAGGGGTCAGGAGAATCAGAGTTTGAGAGAAATGATGTGAGGAAGATTTAACCCACCATCAGTGGCTTTGAAGATGGAAGGGTGCTATAAACTTAGGAATGTGGACAGACTCTGGAAGCCTGAAAAGACAAGCACATAGATGCTCCCCTTTGTTTCCAGAAAGAACAAACAATCCTGCCTATGCTTGGGTGTTTCCCAGTGAAACCCATTTCAGACTTCTGACAAAAGTGGGTTGTATTAAGTTCCAGTGCTGTGATAATTTGATACATAGGTATTAGGAAACTAATACCGCTTCTAAGAAGAAACATGAATACAAAAAAGTGACAAATCATAGGCGATATTTTTTCTTAAGATTTTTAATGGAAGTAAAACTCATGTAACATACAATTAACCCTTTTAAGGAATACATTTTGACGCCCTCAAAATGTGCAGCCACTGCTATCTGGTTTTTTTAAAAAAATATTGTGTCTTGATCATAATTACATGTTAATTACAAATTGATACTTATTTTACAAAATGGTTACTTAGTTAAAAAAAAATAAAGCCAAGTTATGCCTTTACTTTTGGGGGGCTAAGGGCCAGAAATTAAATCCTGGTATTTTTTCCCTTGATTTGGAGTAAATTGAACAGGAATCACACAAATAATTTCAAGTAAATGGGTTTTAGAAAGCACAGTCCCAAGTGAAACAGCACTTACCTGCCCCCAAATGAAATAGCAATACACCTCTGTATTGTTCTCTAAATGACCACATAAGGAGGAAATATGATAATGCATCTTCTTAGTAGTCAGGTGGATTTGAAACAGAAAGACAAATAGAATGAAAGGGACAGACTGACAGGGGCAGACACAGAGATGTATGTGTGGAAAAGGCAAAGTTGCTCAAAGAAAAAGACAGAGAGACAAAAACAGAGAGACAGACAATCAGGGAGAGAGAAATAGAAGCAGAGATGAGACACAAATACAAAAAGACAAAGAGGGAGAAACACAAACAGAAATAGAAATGGAGAAATTGAGATAATAGAAAGATCGAGGTAGACAATATGGATAGAGAGGGAGAGACATAAATTAACACAGAGATAGAGATAAGACAGAGAGAGAGAAAAAAAGAATACAAAGAAAGCAGAGAGGTGAAGAGGAATAAACGAGAACTGGAAAAGGAGATCGTTACAGAAGAGAGATAGCAGTTCATTTACTGAGAAACAATGAGACACACGAGACCCAAGGATGTTATTGGCAGAGAAAGAAGTCAGAGAATGAGAAGGAAGGAAGGTAGGAGGCAGAGAAGGAGAAAAGAGGGGGGAGGAGGGAGACAGAAAAGACAGAGAGAGACAGTTGCCCAGAGACTTAATTTGTTTCAAATAATTTGTGTTTAAGGAGAAAATTTCAACTCATTTCTCATTAGACTTTTCAGGAAAAGAATGTGAAGTCTCTGAACTGGTCTGTCATTTGATGCCTGGGGCCGAAAGGAAAACTGCTGTCTCCCCCTTTGCTTGCCTGTCCAATATTGTTGATCAAGATTTATTTAATATTCATGTAGTAAGTGATGTAAGTAAATTTTGGTGTGAAATTTTCTTTTATCTTGTTCGTTTATTTAACAGAAAGAATTTTTAAATGATTACCATACTAGCAAAGTGGCTAATAAAACAAAGCCACCTTACTCCATTTTCACTTAAGTGAAAAAAAAAAACCATTTCTATGCTTATGTAGTTTTAAAATAGAAAAATTAAATTCCACAAGGAAAACAATATTATCTTCTCAACCAATCACCATGTATAAATTATGAAATAATATGTGAATGTTCAAAGGTGACTATACCATAAGCTCTTGATTCTCAAAGTGTGAACCAATTCAGAATGTACTCCAAAGTTAGAGAAGATCCATATTAATGATTTCAGAACAGTTTGTTTTGTGTCACCTCATTTTTGTGACCGCTGCACCTCAAAATGGTATATGACACAGTCGGGACATGTATCAAACTCTTCGGTTTTTAATGACTAAAACATGAGACATTTCATTTACTGGCTCACATGCTTAGGGAGTAATGACTCCTGACAGTTGATCCTATAGCCAGTTGATGGAAAAGAAGCTCTGACTTTAATGACTGTGATTGTACTATTGGCCAAACTCAGATAATTATATCCTAAAATGCAGTGTAAGAAAAAATAGTATGTTTGAAAAGGGAAAAAACCAACACCCAGTATTGTTATATGTAGCTGTTGCCAATGTGTTTGTAAGCTCAAAGATATTTAAAAGATATTTGTAATATATTTCTGAGGTCATTAAAGTGACTCTGTAATCTCAAATTTTGAATATTAATAAATTGGAGACCTAGTTTCCATGATTTAAAAATAGTGCTAATATTTTAAGTCTTGGTGTTCATCTGACTTTATTTGGTTATTCATATCAAACTCTGGAGAAACTTAATATACCATTTGAATGTTTGACAATATTTTAATGAATGTAGGCTATTGTTTTAGTTATGAACCATGATGATCAAATTTTATAACAGTTTAAGACACATCTCAAAAGAAAAATGCTAACATAAAATTCCCGCATATCTTCAGGCTATGTTACGAACAGTTGGCGTCAATGTGAAGGATGTTCCTTTCCTTTGGTTGAATAAATATGATAACAGTGGACGGAAGTGTCCTCTGAATGCTTATGTATTGAACTTCTACAAACAGGGTTCCCTGTCAGCACTGACTTTGGATAATTGGTATGGCTTTTTCTATTGTAACATTCTTCATATAGAAATGTGTGTTTGTGTAATGAAAGCATTACACAAGCAAACATCATTGTAATGATGCAATAATTTAAAAAGTGTAATTGAGATGCTGTTTATTTTGGAGCTGGGCTGGTGGCACATGCCTGTAGTCCCAGCTACTTGGGATACTTTGATGGGAAGATTACTCGAGCCCAGGAGTTTGGGCCAGGCTGGGCAATATAGAGAGACTCTGGTCTCTAAACAACTAAAAAAGATGCTATTTGAAACTATTTTTAATAATTTTTAGTAGAAATGAAGTTTATGTGACACAAAATTAACCATTTTTAAGTGAACAATTCAATAGCATTTGGTATATTTACAACACTGGGCAACCACCTCTTCTAACTAGTTACAAAATACTTTCATGAACTCAAAGGGAAAGTCCATGCCCACTAAGCTATAACTCCCATTCCTCCCTTCTCCCTGCCACCTGCCAATCTTTTGTCTGTCACTATGGATTTACCTAGTCTGGATACTTAATACCAATGGAGTCATACAATTATGTGACTTTGTGTGTCTGAATTCTTTTACTATGTTTTAAGGTTCATCCATGTTTGACATGTATCAGTATTTCACTCCTTTCTTATAGCTGAGTAATATTTCATTGTGTAGATACACACTTTGTTTATCCAGTTGACAAATATTTGAGTTATTTTCGACTGTTGGCTATTGTGGATAAGACTGCTATGGACATGGGTGTACATGTATTTGTGTGAGTACATGTTTTAAATTATTTTGGGTCTATATACCTAGAAGTAGAATTGCTGAGTCATATGATAACTCTATGTTTAATTTTTTGAGACAATGCCTAAATGTTTTTCACAGCAATTTGATCATTCTACATCACCACTAGCAATATACGTGGGCTCCCATTTCTCCACAACCTTACTGTTCTCCACAACCATTCTAGAGAGAGTGAGGTGGTATCTCTTGGTTCTGATTTGCATTTCCCTAAACACTAATGATGTTGAGCATCTTTTAATGTACTTGCGTTTTTAATTGTATATTTTGTATTTTTGTTGTTGAATTGTAGGTATTCTTTATATATACTAGATATTAGATCCTTCTCAGATATATGATTTGCAAAAAGTTTATCCCATTCTGTAGGTTATCTTTTCATTTTCTTGTTAATGCCCTTTGATGCATAAATGTTCTTAATTCTAATGAGGTCAAATTTACTATTTTTTCTTTTTTGGATTCTGCCTTTGGTGTAATATCCAAAATGCAATTTCCAGATCAAGGTCAAGAAGATGTATTTTTAAAGATTTTTTAAAAAGAGTGTTATAATTATGGCTCTTATATTTGGGTTGTTGATATATTTTGAATAAATTTTGCTATATGGTGTGAGGTAAGGCTCCACATTCATTCATGTACATGTAGACATACAATTGTGCCAGGACCATTTGTTGAATTCTTTTCATAGTTAATGTTCCTGGCACTCATCAAAAAATCAATTGGCCATTTATGTATGGGTTTATTTCTGAACTCTCAATTCCCTTCCATGAATCTATATGCCTTTCCTTATTCCAGTATCACACTATTTTGTTCACTATCACTTTTGAAATACAGAAGGTCAGTCTACCAGCTTGGTACTTCTTACCCAATATTGTTTTGTTTTTTTGTTTTTGTATTTGTTCGTTTGTTTGTTTTTAGTTGGAGCCTCACTCAGTTGTCCAGACTGGAGTGCAGTGGCACACTCACGGCAACCCCAGCATCGACCTGCTAGGCTCTGGTGATCCTTCTGCCTCAGCCTTCCAGGTAGCTGGAACTACAGGTGTATGCTACCATGCCTGGCTAATTTTTTTTTTTTTAATTTATTGTAGAGATGACATCTGATTTTTAAAAATTTATTGTAGAGATGAAGGCTTTCCAAGTTGCTGGGGCTGGTCTCGAACCCACGGGCTCAGACAGTCCACTCACCTCGGCCTCCCAAAGTGCTGGGATTACAGACTGAGCCACCAAGCTCGGTCTCAATATTGTTTTGGTTCTTCAATATTCTTTTTAATTCGGTCTGAATTTGATTTTTTGCTTTTCTGCAAAAGTGGTTTTGGAAATTTTGTTAGTGCTTGTCATGAATCTGTAGATCACTTTGAATACTATTGCTATCATAACAATATTAAATATTTCAATCTATAAATATGGGTTCTTCTCATTTTAGAAAATCTTCTTTAATTTTTTTAGTAATGTTTTATAGTTTTTAGTGTATACGTTGTTCACCTCCTTGGTTAAATTTATTCCAAAGTTTTTTATTCTTTTGGATGCTACTGCAAATAATTTTTTTCTTAATATCCTTTTTGGAAAGCATCTTGAGTGTGTATAGAAACACAACTAAATTTTGAGTGTTGATCTTATACTCTACAACTTCGTTAAATTAGTTTATTAGCTCTAATCATTTTTTGTGGATTCTGTGGGAATTCTATATATGAGATCATGTTATCTGTGAATACAGTTTTGCTTCTGCCTTTACAACTTGGAAGTCTTTATTTTTTCTTCTTACCTAATTGTGCTAGCGAGTACTTCCAGTAAAACGTTAAATAGCAATGGTGGGGGCAGACATCATTGTTTTGTCCCTCATCTTAGGAGGAAAGAGTTCAGTCTTTCATCACTGAGTATGATATTAAGATTTTTCACCAACATCCCTTACCATGCTAAGAAAGCTCTTTTTTTATTCCTAATTGATGGAATTTTTTTTCTTTTTATTATGAAAGAGTTTTTAAAATGCTGTTTTGATTCGTATAAGTTGAGGTAATCATGCAGCTTTTTTCTTCATTCTATTAATGTGGTGAATGATTGATTTTTTTAATGTTGGAACATTCATGCATTCTTAGATAAGTCCTAGTGTGTCATAGTGTATAATCTCTTAAATATGCTCTTGGACTAAGTTTCCTGATATTTTGTTGAGGATTTTTGCCTCTATATTCATAAAAAAGTATGTCTTGCAGTTTTCTTGTGGTGTCTTTTTTTTTTTTTGAGTTGGAGTCTCACTCTGTCGCTCAGGCTGGAGTCCTGTAGCACACTCACAGCTCCGGTGATCCTGCCACCTCAGCCTTCCAAGTAGCAGGAACTACAGGCATGTGCTACCATGCCCAGCTAATTTTTTATTTTATTGTAGAGACGAGGTCTCGCCAAATTGCCTGTGCTGGTCTCAAACCCCGGCTCAGACAATCCACTCACCTCGGCCTCCCAAAGTGCTGGGATTACAGGCTGAGTCACTAAACCCAGTGTCTTGTGATGTCTTAGTCTGGCTTTGATATTAGGGTAATACTAGTCTCAGAATGAGTTGGGAAGTGTTCTTTCCTCTTCCAAGTTTTGAAAAAGTTTATGAAAGATTACTATTAATTCCTTTTTTAAATGTTTGAGAAATTCAACAGTGAAGCCAGATTGTTTTTGATAACTGATTCAATTTCTTTATTTACTATAGGTCTTATTAGATTTTCTATATCTTTGGAGTTAGGTTTGGTAATTTATGTAGTTCTATAAATGGGTTTATTTCATCTAACTTGCATTATTTTTTGGTGTACAATTGTTTATAATACTCTCATACTTTTTGTTTTTGCAGCATTAGTAGTAGTTTTCTTACTGTCACTTTTGTTTTTGTTTATATCTTCTCTCTGTTTTAGTTTGTCTAGATAAGGATTTAGTAATTTTGGTGCTCTTTTCCAAGATTCAACTTTTGTTTCACTGATACTCCCTATGGTTGTATATTCTCTATTGTATTTATCACCACTGTAATTTTTAAATTTTATTTCTTTTGCTAGCTTAGGTTTTAGTTCACTCTTCTTTTTCTAGTTAAGGTGTAAAATTAGGTTGTTTTGAGATCTTTATCCTGTTCAATGTAGACATTAACTGGCATAAATTCCTTCTGAGTATTGCTTTCAGAAGTTGGAAATTTTGGTATGCAGTGTTTTAATTTTCAATTGTTTCTAAGTATTTTCTAATTTGCCTCATGATTTCTTTGATTCATTATTTCTGTGCTGTTAAATTTTCCTGTATTTGTAATTTCCCAATTTTTCTTTGGTTATCGATTTCTAACTTTATGCCATTATGGTCTGAGAAGATGCTTTGTACGATTTCAATATTTAAAAATATATTTAAACTTGTTTTGTGGTCTAAGATATAGTATAGTTTGGAGAATATTTGATATAAACATGAGAAGAATGTATATTCTGCTGTTGTTGGGAGGGATGTTCTAAATCTGTCTTTTAGATCTAGTTGGTTTATAGTGCTAATTATTTACTTCCTTATTGATCTTCTGTCTAGATACTCTAACCATTATGGAAGAGGGGGTATTGACGTCTTCAATAAATATTTGTGAACTGTCAATTTCTCCCTTCTGATATGTTAGTATTTGCCACATATATTTGGGGCATGCTTGTTTAAGATCTATGTATGTATAGTTGCTGTGTTTTCTAGGTTGATTAACTCTTTTCTCAATATATAATGCTTTCTTTGTCTCTTATAACAGTTTTTTACTAAAAATTCTACTTTGTGTGATATTAGTATAACCACCTCAGTCCTGTTTTCTTTGTTATTTGTATAAAATATCTTTTTCCATGATTTGACTTTCAACCTTTTCTGTTGTTGTTTGTTTTGGGATCTAAAGGGAGTCTTTTCAGACAGTATAGAATTGGGTCATTTTAAAAAATGCATTCTGTTGATATCTTCTTTTGAATTGGAGTGTTAAATCTATTTACATTCAAAGAAAACACCGATAAGGATTTTTAAAAAAGTTTTATAGTGTTATTTTTTCTCATATTTCCAATTACTGACTCCTTTTATTTCAATTGATTTTTATGTTTTACCATTTTGATTTTTTTCTCATTTCCTTTTGTGTAGTTTTTTTGAAGACAGTCTTTTTATTTCTTTAAAAATAAGATATATGTATTTAAGGTATACTACATGATGTTATGAGATACATTTAGATAGTAAAATGGTTACTATAGTAAAACCAATTAAGTGATCATTATCTCACATAGTTTTCCATTGCTTTCTTTTATTGATACATTTTACTTATTTATAGGGTGAATGTGAGTGTTTGTCACATGCATAGAACATGTAATGATCAAGTCATGTCAGGGCATTTAGATACTCTTAAGATACCTCCTGAATGGCTACAGTGGTGTTACAATGATCCCCTGCTTCAGCCAGAGTTCTCCAGAGAAGCAGAAACAATTCATATTAACTAGAATGGGATGTATGGTTAGGAATCGGCCTATGAACTCAAGGAGGCTGAGTAGCACGGCCTTCCATTTGCAATACATTTCAGCTTAAGTCTGAAGGCCTGAGATCCAGGAGCACGGAGGGTGCAAGTCCCAGTCCAAGAGCAAGAAAGAACCAATAACTTAACTCAAGGAGTCAGGCAGAGAAAGCAAATTCTCCCTTCCCCTGCTCTTTTGTTCTCTTTAGGTCCCCAGTACATTGGATTGGATTGGATGATACCTGCCCTCACTGGGGAGGACCATCTGCTTACTCCATCTGCCAATTCAAATGCGAATCTCCTCCAAAAACATCCCCACAGACACACCCAGAAATAGTGTTTGTCCAAATAACTGGTCACCAGGTAATCTACTCAAGTTGATACATAAAACTAACCATCACATCCTCCTAAGTGTACCGCAGTCTTGTTTGAATTCATACCAACTTATTTTTAACAGCATACTAAACTCTATTCTCATAGAGTGTCATTCTTTCCTTCATTTCATTGTCAAAAATTAAATCTTGCCTGGCGGGGAGGCCGAGGTGAGAGGATTGCCTGAGCCCACAGGTTCGAGACCAGCCTGGACAAGCTGGTGAGACTTCATCTCTACAATAAAAAGAAAAAAAAAAAATCCCAGCATGGTGGTGTGTGCCTGTTGTCCCAGCTTCTTGGAAGGCTGAGGCAGAAGGATGGCCTGAGCCCAGCAGGTCAAGGCTGCCATGGCTGTGAGCATGTCACTGTACTCCAGCCTGGGTGACAGAGTGACACCAACAAAAAAAAAAATCTCTATACATTGTGTGCTCATTAACAGTTTTGTAATTATTGTTTTATGAATTTGTCTTTTAAATAATGTAGTAAATAAAAAGGGGCATTGCAAACCAAAAGTACACTAATACTGTCATTTATATTAACCTGTGCAATCACCTCTACCTGAGTTTTTCTCTGTATGGCTTTGTGTTTAGTGTCTTTTGTTTCAGCTTGAAGTACTTCTACTAGCATTTCTTGTAGGGCAAGTGTACCGGCAGTAGATCTCTTCAAATTTTGTTTACCTGGAAATGTCTTAACGTCTCCATTTTTGAAGTGTAGTTTTCCCAGATGTAGAATTACTGATGCACAATTTTTTTCTTTAATTACTTTAAAAATGTCACTTCAGTCCCCTTGGGGTCTCCATGGTTTTTATGAGAGATCTGCTCTTAATATTACTGATAATATCTTATCTTACCTCTTGTTGACTGCTTTCAAGACTCCATTTTTCCGTGGTTTACAATAATTCTATATACTGTGTCTTGCTGTGGATCCCTTTGGATTTATCCTGCTTGAAGTTCATTGAGTTTCTTGAATATTTAGATTTGTCTCTATTTTCAACTCTGGGAAAATTTTGACCATTATTTCTTCAAACATTATTTTGACAATCTCATCTCTTTTCCTTCTGAGACTCTTATTATGCATCTGTTGGCATGCTTGATAATGCTCCACAGGTGTCTCTTAGGTTCTGTTAATTTTTCTTCTTTTATTTTAAAAAATGTCTACTCTTTAGAATAGTTCATTTCAATGGATTTTCTTCAAGTCTGCAGATTCTTGCTTCTGCTTGCTCAAGTTTGCTCTTGAAACGCTCTCTCTTTTTAAAATTTTATTTCTCTATTGTAGTTATCAGCTCCAGAATTTTTGCTTGGTTCCTTTTTATAATTTCTATCTCTTTTTTGATATGCTGTATTTGTTCATACATCATTGTCCCATTTTTTTTTTTTTTTTTTGCTTTCTGTCCATCATTTCCTTTAACTCATTGAGAAAAGTTAAGATGAATAAAATAAGTGTCTAATAAGCCCAGTATCTGTGTTTTCTCAGAGGTAGTTTCTGGTAATTTATCCTGTCAATGTTTTTTTCTTCTTTCTTGTTTTTTATGGTTTATCAATTTTTATTTGAAACCTGTCCATTTTGAATAGTACAATGTGATAATTCTGGAAATAAATTTTTTCTCCCTTTTAGAGTTTATTTTTCTAGTTGTCTACTTGACTGTTGTTTGTTTAGTGACTTTACTAAATTATTTTTATAAAGTTTGTATTCTTTGTCATGGGTAGTTTCTGAAGTCCTCATTTTTTTTTTTTTTTAAGCTGTGTTTAGCTAGCATTTTTACAGAGATTTCTTTGAACACAAGAAGAGAGACAGGCAGAAAGAAAGAGAGAGAGGGAGGAAGGGGGAG
>NW_007246574.1:47280-49832 GCF_000164805.1 Carlito syrichta
GGGAGGGAGAGAGAAGAGCCAAAAAAAATTCTCTCATGCTTGGTAGATGGATCGGGGCTGGAGCGCACCTTTCCCATCTATTCAGGCCACTTATACTCCTGCCTTGCCCTTCACTTCCTGCTTACACGATTCCCAAGACCTGCTGGAGGTGAAAGCTTAGGGTTCTGAGGTCTTTTCTGAGCATGAGGCCTGCCTTGTGTGTGTGCAAGTGTTTTACATTTCTGGTGCTTCAGAATGCCCTCTATTGTCCAAGAAACTCTCTTCCAGGTTCTCCTCACAGGAGTACCCTACTACATGCATCCACTGTAACCTTTTGCTCCGGCTAGCTGCAGGTTGTTAGTTTGCCCCACGGTGTTGTTGAAGAATCCCTACTGCTGAGTGAGTTCTGAATCAGACGAAAGGGAGACACATCCTCACCACAGCTCCTCAGACAAGCCATCCTTTGTTAATAAGCTCAGCTCTGCTCTCTCTGGAAGCAGGGACCCAGGTCCCACACCGGAAACGCCAGCTGCTTTCTTTAAGACTGTCACTGAGCTAGGTGGGGTAAAGAGCGGGGGGAAGAGAAAACAGTGTGGTGATTCCTAAAAGATCTAAAAATCGACCTCCCATGTGACCCCACAATCCCCTTCTGGGAATACACCCAGAGGAACTCAAATCATTCTTCAAAAAAGATACCTGCACATGCATGTTTATTGCAGCACTATTCACAATAGCAAAAATATGTAACCAACCATACTCCCCATCGAAAGAGAACTGGATAAAAAAAAAGTGGTACATATATACGATGGAATATTATGCAGCCATAAAATTATATGAACCTCATAACCACTTGGATGGACTTGGAGTCTACAATACTGAGTGATCTATCACAGAAAGAAAGATCTGAGTATCACATGTTCTCACTCAGAAGCAGACCTTGAACAACTATCATAATACCATAAAAAGAGGATTGGCAGTAGGGACAAGCCTTTGGAGCATCCCACTCTGCCATCTTCACTGGCATCACTCATATGGGGCACTATTTTTAATGTATGTGCATTATTTCACTTTGGTAATATTGTGGTAACAGACAAGAGCACTAAAGGTTGTATTTTTTTCAGCCAAATGATTAGCTTCTTTACTAGTCTGGTTGACCTAGGGTTAAGCTGACGATAGTACAATACTGGATACAAAAGACACGATCACTTCTCTGTGGTATTTCCATGTCTGGTTTTATTGTGTCTCCGGAGGGACCAGTAATTCAGTTGTTGTATATGACTTACTTTACTTTAGTCTGGGAGCACACCAAAGAAAAATGTATTGCCTTACAGCTCCACATGCCTTACATGTTACTGCCTTTTTTTCTGTAGGTTAAATATGGGAGACGCTTTTCATTTAATCAGAGACTTTACGCTTGTTGTTAAGTCCATCAGGTACAGTAAGCTTTTCTGCACTTGAACACCATATAACCAGATAAACATCACCAAGCACAGATAACAGTGATAATTTAAACACTTTATTTCTTACAGGATTTCACTGAGTGAGTTGTGTGCTGATGAAAATGACAATGTTGTGCTGGCATTTAAACAACTAAGTGAAGCATTCGACAGAAAACTTTGGAAAGAACGACAGCGTTCAACTTGACCCAAGTACCATGCTCCTGGAAAACTGGGAGTCAAGAATTCTCCTGCCAACCCCCCCCCCCCACATCTGTTTTTGTTTCAGGAAATGGCTCACAAATAAATAGCTTTGTAGGAACCACTCTTTCTTATATGACGTAGATCAGACCTGCAGATTACACTCGTGCTTTGCTATGGCAATGCCTAACACACCCTCCAAACTCCTATTCTTTGTCTCATAGGTGATTATCTGAGCTCTTTTCCTTTACTGACCAATCCGGATGTAACACCAGTTAATTTGATTTGTTCAGATATTAGTCAGGCTTAGTTTTTCCTACACGTGAACTTTGATTCACTTGCAAAATGAGCCTCTCTTGAACAGACCTCCTTAACTAGCTCTCTGGAAAACCCCCATTGCCATGTCCCTTCTCCCCTATTACAGTTACCTTTTAAATAAAGTCTCTCTCCTCCTTCTTAAGTATGGATTTGTATTTTATTTGACAACAGGATGCTGTGCCAAAGAAGTAAAGGTGTATTATCTAGCGCATGTATACATTTCATAATTATTGAACACATTAGACATCACAATGAAAAAAGTATTTTTTAAAAAAAATCTAGATTTTTTTTATTAATCAATATTTTTATTATGGTTTTGTGGGGTACAGTTAAGGGTTAGGTGTACAATTACGTTTCATTCAGGCACCCTGTTGATAAGAGGTGTTTTCCCATCCCCAGACAGGTATTTGCTACTGTTAATCCCATCCCCCCCCATAGTTTCCCAGTACCGTCAGTCATTTTCTTATAGTATTACATTGGATGTTCAAGGTCCATTATATGAGTGAGAACATGTGATACTCGGATCTTTGTTTCTGTGAGAGGTCACTCAGTATTATAGACTCTAGTTCCATCCAGGTTGCTGCGAAATTCATGATTTTGTTCTTTTTTATGGCTGCG
>NW_007246574.1:49957-52619 GCF_000164805.1 Carlito syrichta
TTCCCAGTAGGGGGATTGCGGGTCATATGGAAGGTCAATTTTTAGAGCTTTTAGGAATCGCCACACTGCTTTCCACAGAGGTTGCACTAGTTTACACTCCCACCAACAGTGTAGAAGTGTTCCCTTTTCACCACACCCTCCAGCAGCTGTTATTTTTTGAGTTGTTGATAATTGCCATTCTGACTGGAGTTAGGTGGTATCTCAGTGTGGTTTTGAAAAATCTAGATTCTTAAAAACATTTTTCTTCTATAAGAATTTTAGCTGGCAAAGTAACACCTATGCTAAATGTCTCAATTGCTATATTTGGCTTGAAATGTGGATAATGATTTTTAAAGACAAAAATTAAAAACCCAAACTTTACCTGTATGAAATCCATGTGTACACCTAATCCTGAATTGTACCACATATCTTTAAAATAAAATATAATAAATAAAAATGATATAACATCATATGCATTCGCAGTAAGTTGCACTCTTGAAAGTAATTTTGGCAGTCTAATTATCCTTAAATGTTTTATGTTGTGCCCATTCCCTGTGTTCTATGTGTCCTGTTTCATTCCTCCTGTCAGACACTAGGTTTTGAGAAGTTATTTTTTCCCCCTGAGACCAGTAGAAACAGATCCGCAGGAAGTGGACCAACCATAAGACATTGAAAAAGGTTCCATGTAGAACTAAGCCCTTCCCCTACCTTCACCATTTTATCCAGATGTATTGCCTTGCCTGACTTGCCTAATGACTGCTTCCTGTGATCTTGGCTTAGGTTGGGTGTTGGGTGTCCTCTGGGGTGCACTTACCCATCCGGCCTCTGCTTTCACTTCTGCCTAGATGGTGGCACCAATCTAGATTCCCCTTTAAATCTAATCTCTACGGGTATTTTTTCTCTGTCACTCTTAATTTGCTGAATCTTGGGAGATGGAAGAGACCACACTCAATCGATGGCAGAAATCATATAATAACTTCCAAAAGTCTTTAATGCTGATGTTAAGTAGTGAAGATAAAAACAGAGAGCAATAACTTTTCTGATGTAGCTTGGGCAAGTGTTTGGTTAGAAACTGACACACACACACACACACACACACACAAAACTAGCTGGAGATAAATCGCCTTCACCAGGATGACTGTCAAATACACGCACATGCACGCAGAGACACACACACACTCTGTTTTTCCATCCAAGATTCTTGCACTTCTAATCCAGACAAGCATATACCTGAATGCATTTTGCTGTTTCATGTCTTTATTTTCTTTTAAAGCCTGTTTTAGGTGTTCACTTTAGCTTTGCTGCATTTGCACAAAAGTGTTGAAAGTTCCTCTAAAGAAGCTGGTCACATAATGCATTTTCCTTGGTCTCCCAAATCATGCTAAAGACAGACTTGAGCAGACTCTCTTGGTATAGGGTATTGATGGTTCATATTTAAAGAAAATCTATTCCAATTCATTTTTATTATTCTATTATGTGTACTTTATTTAATTGCTAATTAGCTGATAGGAAAATCAAGTATCATAAACTTTCATTAATAGGTTTTTCTGGCTTAGAATAATTTCAAAGAAGGAAAATATGGTTCTATAGTTTCGTTATAGGGTTACTAATAGCACAAAAGAAAATCTCTATTTGGATGTGTCTGTAAAGAAGAGTGCACCGTCCTTCAAATCCTGCTCTTATTTTAGCAGTCTCTAGTATCACCTGTACAGATGGCAAGCAGTGCTTTTTCATAAAGCCCTAAAGCACAATTCTGAAAAGAAAATATATAATGTATTTGAAATAAAGTGTCATAGCATTTGTGAAAAAGAACCATAATTCCTCTGAACAGCACTATGACAGAGACAGTGACCATAACCTTTCTAAAATGAACTACTTTTCTCATCTAAAAAGTTAATATTTCTTACACACTATTCCCAGTGAAAGTTAATAAAAAATACTCTGGTTATAGTCAATAGTATGTGGCTTATCTAAAGTTGATTAAACCTTAATGTGTATTTATTAGAACAATAACTTGTTTCAGAATTAAATCTTCTCAACTTTAGAAAGAAATGTTCTTTTATATTTGTGTAATATATTTAAATAATTGTAAATATATTTGTAATGATTATTACAAATCAGTTGTAGAATGTGGAGAGCAAATTGACAATATGTCTCAAAATATTTAAGAATGTTTATACTTATCGATGTAGTAATTATACCTTAAGAAATATATCTTAAGAAAGTTATCACTTATGAATAAGTACAAAGATTTATGGTAAACTATATACACAATAATATTATGTGTAGTAGTGAAAAACTAAAGAAACACAGTAATGTGAGCTAGTTTATGGACTTCACAGTTTGCACAATGGTATACTATGATCCAGTAAAACATATTTCTGTAGGTAGCAAAACTTATTACTTATATCAGTATACATATATACTTATTACTGATATATGTCTTTTAGATAAAGGCTGAAAAGTATCATCTGTCTTAGTCCATTCCAGCTGCTATAACAAAACACGATAGGTTGGGTGGGTGGCATATAAACAACAGAAATTTATTTCTCACAGCTCGGAGACTGGCAAGGCCAAGATCAAGGCTCCAGCAGATTTGGTGTCTGCTAGGAACTGCTTTCTCAAACAGTGTTTTTCTCTTTCTTTCTTTTTTTTTTTTTTGAGTTGGAGTCTCACTCTGTCA
>NW_007246574.1:57784-96370 GCF_000164805.1 Carlito syrichta
ATAATTTTTATTTGATGGGTCTTATTTTTGGTGTATAATACATTTTTTTCATTTAAGTGTATTTTCTTTGAAATGTATGTATTTACATATAAGTTCAAAATTAGGAATGAATATTTCAACAGTGAAAGTTAAATTAGTCCTTTGAAAATATAGACACAATTTCAGGAAAAATTTTTTAAAAATATGGGTCTTATGTGAATTGTGCTATATAATCTATTAGCAAAATAACCTGGTTTGTCTTGAATATGGAGAAGCAGGAGAACTCTGAGAGAAAGGAAACATTAAGAGAGACAATATATAGTTTCTTCAGAATTTGAGAAACAATGAGAACTTCTTTTTTCTGTTACAATCTTCACATTGTATAATGATTTCAGCACTTGGGAAAATGGCACACTATACTCATAGAAAAAAATTATATAGCAACAATATTATATTGATTCATGGAGTTTTTCACTTGGTTTATTTCCATCTCTTTCTATCTCTGTTAGTTCCTTCATCTAGCATAGTGAAGAAAACTTACCCTCTTTATCTGAAAATTAAATATATAGAGCTTCAAAGATACCTCAATTATTACCACTATTTAGATTTTTCTTACTGTAGGATTCAATGTGACCTCTTCTCCATGTAATTCATTCATCTTCTTGAAAGCTATTTTTAGCCTCTTGTAGACTTGTTAGTAGATCTGAAGTCACTTAAGAAAAAACTGTATGGACCATAACTGTCTAGACCCGTTTTAGAAGTCATCTAATCAAAATTGCTGTGGTATTAGAACAACTTAGAACCTGGTCAACAGTTGTCCTTGATGAAAGTCAGTTGATGATTGTAGACATTTAATAGTTTATTTGAATAAGTACATCAATTCATACACGAATAAGGTATGAGAGACTACAACTTCTAGCCAAAGTCAAATCATCATGACAGTGTTTTCTCAGTAGTTCACTGTACACTCCATAATCACTCTTGAGTCACTGCTCGTGGTTAGTTCCTTGAAAGTAGGGACTTATGTCATTTTGTCATTGTTTCACTCTTCCATCCAGTGCCTAAATCTGTAGCCAGAATAGTAGGTGCTCAATAGATGTTAATTAAAAGAATAAATGAATCAGTTAAGATGGTTTCTGGTGTTTCTGACATCTTCTATTTCCTTTCTCATGGCCATTGCTTTGAGGCAGTGGTTGATAGTGGAAAGAGAACCATTGAGATTCTGATGACATGAATCCTAGTCTTAACTGTTGATAATCAGTTGATAGACTTTGGAGTACTCAACCTCCTTAGGCTATGCCTGTAAAATGAGGGGTTTTGATATATGGTTATTAAATTTTGTTGAGAATTTGCTGGAAGAGCTTCACCTTATTCTCAGGAAAATGCACAGACATAGACTATATTAAGGGTTTCACCAAACCATTTCCATGGAACTCTACCTTAAAACTCCTTTACTAGGCAATCTCTCAAATTATCTTATTTCTTAGCTCCCATGCCCATGTACGTCCCTGCTATTCTAGGAATGGAAGAGCACAATATTCATTAATTTAACAAGTGCTTAAGTGATTACTTGATATGCATCTGCTATGGCAACATTTTATAATATAATTCCTCCTTTCTAGTCTCTGACATTGTGCTGTCAAGTCACAGAACAATACAAGATAAAGCACAGGTGATTCCGTTTTGGTTTTCATGAATAACTACTGCTGTTTTTTCCTCTGTGGAAGGATGTCTTTTCTTATTTAGGAAGGAGCTAGAGTACGCCCCTTTCACTATAGCCTGAAGCAATCACTGCTAAGAAACAAGGTACCTATCTTTTGTGGTAGGATTTACTCCTAAAATCAAATTTTTTAGAGACGGTGACAAAAACAAAAACAAAGCCTTTTTCTCTTGGAGAGAAAGAAATCACATTGCTAGCATTTATCTGCTCTCGAATGAGGAAATGGAAGTCAGTACATATAATATTGATCAAATAGTGTGAGAACCTTATTCTCGAGAGAGTGCATCTGAGAATTCTGTCTACTTACATGAAAGATGAAGCAGCTGTTAGGAAAGGGTGCCAGTTCACTAAAGTCATTAGACTGCTAGTTTAGTGCACTGTATCAGCAGTTAATGGGCTCTTCCTCTATTGAGTTGACATCCTTTTCAATAATACAGTTTGGGGAAAATGACTTGATCAAAGCTTACTCATATACCTTTCATTTAGTCAGATCTAGGCAGCATTTCCTGTGGAATAAAATGTCTGCTATACTCTAAATAAATTATTACTTACCAATTGCAACTAGCAGCTCTTGAAAATATCCACCATAACATTCATTAATGGCATCTACCATTAGATGTCTTGTCCAGAAATATTTTGAAATTCCTGGAAAACTTTGACAAACTGATATAATTCAAAGGGGATATTGTAAATATTATAATTTTAGAATACAAATACTGATTAGATTGCTATACATATGAAGATAACTATTTTCTTTAAAGTAATTAAAAATACTACTCTCAGTTATATTTGATATAACTATTATTTGAAATAACTACAAATACCCCAAGTTAGTAAACTCAGCATAAATATTAAAATTCAAAGACCTGAGAAACAATTGCCGCCTCTACTGGGACCCTCTAGCTCATTGCTGATTTAAATTGAGGGGAAACACATGGCCAACTGACCAGCCATTCTTTAAGGGCCATTTGTTTAGATTATGTATAATAGTCAGCCAGTCTTACATTCACAGCAAATGCTCCATGAGCTTGAACATGAGAATTAGGTGTTAAAGTCCTCTAGGTGATAATTAAAATAAAGGTAACAAAATCTATGAAGAGTATTCTAAGAAACGTGAAGTCACCTTTAGGAGCATAGACTACAGTTGACCAACTTAGATTTGTGCTAAATTAAGCTTCTTTATTTCAAGAACTTAACTATCTGGCTTTATTCCAGGCAATTTTTAGTTCTCATCCATTCTTACAGCAGATTAAAAGCAAGGAGGCGTGATTATAATCATTGTCTGTAACACATGATGTATAGAGGTGAAAGCTGGCTTAGTGTAGGCCATTTTAAAAAAGTATAGGTTTTGTGTGTTTTATATAGGGGAAAAAAGTTATTTTGGCCTGATGCGGTGGTTCACATCTGTAATCCTAGCATTTTGTGAAGCTGAGAGAGGAAGATTGCCTGAGCCCAGGAGTTTGAGACCCACCTGCTCACCACAGTGAGACCCCATCTCTACAAAAAAATGAAAAAGTCAGCCTAGCATGATGATGCTCGGCTGTAGCCCAAGCTGCTCGAGAGGCTGAAACAAGAGGATTCCTTGAGCCCAGGAAGTCGAGGCCACGGTGAGCTGTTATCACACCACTGCACTCCAGTCTGGGGACAGAGTGAGACGCTCTCTCTAAAAAAAAGAGAAAAAAATGATTAAAAAAAATAAAGTTAAAATAAAGGTACAATAGTTTGGAGGAAAGTCAAACAAATTGCAAACTAATATGTGTGCATCCTCGAAGACTAATAAGGCACTTTCAACTTTATATAAATCATCACCTCAGTAATAATGACCGTAACACATTGGTTAAACTAAGTTCTTTATATACTTTTTTTTTTTTTTTGAGTTGAACTCTCACTCTGTCTCCCAGGCTGGAGTGCAGTGATATGCTCACGCTCAGGCAATCCCTTCTGCCTCAGCCTTCCAAGTAGCTAGAACTACAGACCAGCACCACCAGCCTGGCTAACTTATTTTTTAAATTGTAGATGAGGTCTTGCCAAATTGCCTAGGCTGGTCTCAAACCCAGGGACTCAGGCAATCGTCTCACCTCCGCTGTCCAAAGTGCTGACATTACAGCCGTGAGCAACTGCACCTCGCCATTATATATTTTTCAAGACATCGTATAATATAGCTAATTGGAAATAGCTAATATATTTGAGTAAGTTTCTTATCAAAAACAGAAAATTGTTTAAATGTTCAGTACTTAAAAATTACACAATTCAATGAAATAATAGGGGAAATGTTATTCCTTAGTCATGTCATAAAATGGGGCAATTTTGTATAAACAAAATTCAAAACAAGGACTTTGAGATAACAGACTTTACTCTATATCTTTGTAACATTTCTCCTTTTTTTTCCTCCAGTTAACGACTTGCTTTTCATTATATAATTGGTTGAGTAGCTGGAGAGAAGCCCAGTTAGTAATTATCCAGCCATAGCTGCTGGTAGCTCTTGTTGCATGGGCCCATCTGCGCATGGTTTTATGTTCTCCTTTCTTCTGCTGACAGGCTTCCCACAGGACCATTTGATAAGAACAAAATGTCACGTGGCTGAGCAGTAGCATCAGAACCACCGAAGTCCATTTCAATAAAGGTTCTTTGTAGTCAGTCTGATAGTTCGTTCTAGTTACTATCACATCCTGAGCAGCCGTGGCAGGGCCTGGATATCCCTCCTCTCTGGTTCCCTGTAAAGTAAGCACAGGTGTCCTTTGTAAATGCTCTTAATTGACAACCCGTATAAGATTAATGGGACAAAAATCTCCCGCCAAACTCTCTGTTTATTCCTAATAAAGTTCCTTCATTACTTGGAGTATGACAGCTTCCATATACTGAATGCTTTAGGAAGTATCATGCTTTTTAAATGCAGTTCTTTTGTTTTACTTTTTCTTGGCAGCAGTGGCAATCTTCGAAGGACAGTGAGGTGTTTTTTTCACTTTTCCAGGTCTCTGTGCAGTATCCTGTTCCCCATCAAACAAAGTATCCACTGACTGGCAGTGGGTGATAGGAGTGGGACTGAACATTGAGCAAAACAGCACAGAGAAAGTTCATCTCTGACTTGCAAAGTAGGATTTATGCAACGGCAAAACAGTCATGGAATACAGACTTTGTGGGGTGAGAATATTTTGTAAATCCATTCAACTCCCACCCTTTTTATCATATAAAGAACAGACATGGTCCAGTCGCCCATTTCAAATAGGAGAGAAAGAGGGCTAGCCAATGCAGGACCACCCTGAGGATTATAAGAACAAGAGAGAGGGAAGAGGTAGGGGAGGCATGTGATCAGTTTATTAAACGCTGAGTTTTGGATCAAGATCTGCAGGGGAGGCTTTTTAATTTTTTTCTCCTCAAACTGTGCTGAGAGAACACTGAGGGCACCGTGGCTTCTGCCCCATCACCTGTAGGACTCTGGAGATGACCACATTGTAGTGAGCTCAGTGAGACAGCAAGATTGGGCAGAGGAAGTTCTTGACCCAACTTCCTTGAATTGACCTCAATCCCTAAGTAGCATGAATGAGACCCTAAATTTCCAACCAGCTTCTGATGGAGGAACTTGCACTCTAGCTGAGATTCTGGTGGGGGAGCTTGCCACATGGAGTTGTATATGATCATGGCAGGGACAAAGTATTCCAGCAGCCAAGGGATGTAGGTAGACCACATTGACGAGAACCGTGTGAGACCTTAGGGGGTTTCTACAGCTACTCTGTAAGCAAAGGTAAGTCTGAATCATCATAAAAGGTTTACTTGACTCTGACCAAACTGAGACAGGAAAAGGATCATAAATTAAACTAGCTGTTAGTTTGGACAGCTGACACTGAGAAACACTGGCATCCTGGCATTGACATCTCATGTGTTACATGTCCAGAACTGCTGTTTCACCGAAAGATGCAGAAAATATCCTGATGATCTGAAGACACCATTACCTTCCTGTGGCCAAGTCATCTAATGAACCACACACACGTCACTCCACCAAGGGCCCTCTTGGAGAGATGGCTAGAAATCTGAGAGTTGAGTACTTAACTAAATGAAAGTATAAATGAGATTGAACATGTACCCACACTGGCTGCTCAAAGTATTGCATAGATTACATTTGCCGTTTTAGATTCATATTAACATTTTTTGCTTGCTAACCAAATGTAGAGGCAACTGAGAAAGTACAATTTATTCACAGGGAAATATATAAGCTATATTTTTGTGAGTAAATTTGTAGCCCTAGAAAATTGAATATGTTTGATCAAAACTTGGGAGTAGAATGCCATCTAAAGATGAACAACTAATAAGAAATAGACATGAGTCTGTTAGATACATTTTTTCTGCCTCAATTTTCTTTGCTTAAACCAGATGAGTAGGAATGCATATATGAAATTCTTATTTTTAAAATTGGCTTATTACATTTCAAAGTGAAATCATTTTATTGAGTGGTAGGATTATGGGTGCTATTTTCTTATTTTTATCTTTATTTACTTGTTTTAAAGATGTGGGGTACAATTCAGGGTATTTTATTTTCAAGTCTTGAAAGGATTAGGGTGCAAGGACCTTAAGGGTCATGTAGTTCCCTTCCTTATTTTGGAGAAACAATACATGAACCTGGAGGTGTAAGTGAATTATCCAAAATCTGATTGTTAGAGAAGATAATTATTGGATTTCAGTGGTATCTGGCTTTGAGATCTGATTACCATACTCTTCCCTTAGTCTAAAGAACTTACTATTTTCAGACAATCTCCTCTGGCCACCTTTCACATTCTCTTGTACAGCTTTAATTTTGACTAAGCAATCAATATCTATATCTTCTGTGAATATATGGGCCACTTATTTAATAACATAAACATATCACAGTAATTCTTAGTCATCATCTTATTTGATCTATCGATAGGAGTTGATGCAACTGACAGTTTCTTCTTTTTGCTATACTTTGATCATTTGGCTTCCAGGATCCTACATCTCTTTTTCTTTCCTTTTATTTCATTGGTTATTCCTCAGTGTTGTGAACTGCTTGCTCTTACTTTTCAATCTTAAGTTTGGAGGGTCTCAGTACTTATTCTTTGATCATTTTCTGGTCTGTACTTATAGTCCTTCTCCTGGTAACCTTACTTATACAAGTGACTTTAAATTCCATCTATATTGTAACGATACTCAGGTTTACAAACTCTAGCCAAGATTTATCATCTGAACTTCACTTGTGTATACTTCAATTGCCAGCTTAACACCTCCATTTGATTTTCTAGTATACATATCAGATTCAGCATGGTCAAAATCCAATTCTTGGTTTTACTGTACCTTAAAAACCAAGTTTCAGTCTTCCACATCTCATTCCCACCTCTCTAGCTCAGACTAAAAACTCAGAATGACATTTGATTTTTCTTTAATGTTTGTTTGTTTTCTATCCCATACCCAATTCCTCAGGAAATCATATAGACACTGCCTTCATAATACATCCAGAATCCGGGCACTTTTCACCACTGCCAATGCTCTCATATGGATTCAAGTTAACATCACATCTTGGCTTTAGTGCTTATGCAGTCTCCTCACAGGCTTGTTTCTACCCTTATCTCCCTATAGTCTTTTTTCAATGTTGCATCTATTGTGATTATTTTGAAGCATAAAATCACATCATACCCAGCATTGACTTACTTCTCCCCCATGTCCCTTCGAGTAACAGCTGAAGTCCTCACCATGCCTGCAGAATTTGACTTCATAAAGTCTTCCCAATGACCTCATCTCACCACTTTCTACTTCTCAATCCCCTCTACTCATCTATTATACTGCTATACTTTTCCTTGACTTGTCCAGATGCCACCAACCAAGTCTTTGCTATTTCTCATAACAATCAACTATTTTCTTGCACTTGACATTTTCTCTAGGTATACCCTTTGCCATCATCATACGTACGGCATCCAATCATATGTATTCATTTGCTCACTCAGGCTTTTATGCAAACCTTTGCTCAAATCTCATCTTTTTAAAGAGACGTACTCTGACCAACCTTAGAATGTTGCAGCCTGACCACTATGCCCTGACCTGCATTTCCTCTCCCCTCACCTTGCTCTTCCATGGCTTTCTTCACCTTCTTAATGTTCTATATCAGCTACTTATGAATTCTATTTATGTATAACTGTCCATATCCTCTTGCTGAAATGTAAGCATCTTAAGGACTGAGATCTTTGTCTCTTTTGTTCACCAATAATTCCCAATTATCTAAATTTGTGCTTGGCATATTGTAGGTGTTCTAGAAATCCTTATTGGAAAGGTAAAGAAAAATGCTTTCAGATAAAAGACTTCAAAGACCAATTAGTAGATGGACATTTAACTTGAAATGGTGCCGATCTGTACATTTTCCTATGCAGTTAATTTCAAGAGCACTTTAAGCAGACTGGTGAGTTAAAAAAAATGTGAATAAGTTCGTTTGTGATTTGGCTTTTTTTCAGGAAGGCAGAGTCAAGCTGACTTTTTAATGTAATGAGCCTAACTTAGTCACATGGTATATTTAGTTGATGTAAATGCCAGAGAAATCAATAAATGAATCCAAGATTTGTTTTACAAGTCCGATAAAAATGTAAAAGGAAGAGATTAAGGAACTTAAAAATTTGGTTGAGAATATTTGAAGCAGAGATGATGACCCTAGATGATTACTGAAAGCTGATGTCAATAACATCCCTAGAGGCCTCACTGTACTAGTTTGAGGAACCTGCATAAGAGGACTCCTAAAAGACAAAGTGAATGAGGAGGAAGCGCCCAACTGGGTAGTTTTTATTCTTTCTCTTTCTGGAAACATTTATCATCTCCAGTACAATTGGTACATATTGATTAATTAATCTTAAAATGACTAATTTCTCACTATTCAGATAATTTGATCTCTCATAAATCTGTGGAATAAAACCATGCCAGAAGTGTTGAGAGCCAAGTTAATGATTGGCATTAGTTTTCAAGAACATGTTCCAGCTCAGTTGTTTCCTTCTTAGAAACAGTCCTGTTGGAAAACACTTTGTAGATTGTGTAAAAAATCTTCTCTCCCGGAAAATACTATAATGATTTTCAACACTTTCCATTTCATGGATACCTTAAGGCTTCTGTGTTGCAGTTTCCCTGTTGTTATTAATTCCAAAAAGGATGTGTCTGAATTTAGATGATGTTAAAAAGTTGAAAGCCACGGATAATCTTTCCCTTGAAAGCGAAGAGGCGCTTTTGTCTTTGTTATAACAACGTGGTTACAACAACTGAAGCATTATAGAAAAAATTGAAAAAACTTGAAATTGAATTGCTTACCATGTATTATGTACAGAGTTTAGTTATAAGGTTAAAAAAGTTGATTAGGACATAGATTTAATGCTTACAGAACTCAGTCTTACTGGGAAAGATGGATATAGGAACAGATTCAATATCAGATGATAATACGTTAATAGAAATGCAGGTAAAAGGCTTGGAGGAGGGCACTTCTTAGGAGATGTGAGAGACTTGAAGAATAGATTCCTTGGAAAATCCAATGGAAAATAATTACTCAATTCCATACTGGCATTTTTGAAATGTGTTTTTGAAATGGTGTTTATTTTATGCTTTTACTCATGTATCACAGGAGGAACTCAGTCAATAATTGGTTGGTTTTCAAGCAGTAATAAAAGAGAAGAGAGAGAAGGTTTAGAAATTTGGTGCTTCCAAGAGTTAGAAAGGGAAATGACTTACGGATTTCAAACAATGTGAGCTGAAACACAAGGGTCTTTTATGACTCAGAGTTTGAAACACAAGGGTCTTTTATGACTCAGCCCTGCAATAATACCCAGCCAATTTTGTTGTCTGAGAGAGCCTTCAAGAGATTGTTTTTGAGTTGTGAAAAAAAAGAGAAGCATACATGGGGGTACAAGGATGCAAAGATATAAGTTACATTGGAGAAATATACCAGGAAAGAACTTTGTGTGTGGTTAAGTGGTAAATGGAACTAACCGAAAGTAAGTGGCTCACAGTTCTAAGCTTGTTTGTGTTTTTTTAAAGATGTTCATGTTTTCAAAGACATTTTACAAAGCCAGACGACTGAAGAGTGGATGCCTTAAGATGTAAACTGTTAGGTCTCTAAATTTGTCAAATTTGAGCTGTGAAAGAAGTATCACCATCAAGGAGGTTATACAGATGCTTCTTGAATTACAATGGAGCTACATGCTGTTAAATTCACTGTAAGATGAAAATGTCCTAAGTTGAACATGCCTTTATTACACCTAACCTACCAACCCTCATAGCCTAGCCTCGCCCACATTAAATGTGTTCAGAACACTTACATTAGCCTACACTTACTTGGGCAAAATCATCTAACACAAAGCCTATTTTACAATCAAGTGTTGAATATTTTACGTAATTTGTAGAATATTGTCCATCATGTCAAAATTGCAACAATTTTGTACAATTGTAGACTCAAATCATTAGTCAAACAATAAAAATTCAGGGACTCAGGACTGTCTGCATGCCACTGCCTATATTCAGATAAAGCCAAGAAGGATAAAGGACATGGAAGAATTTCTCAGAGTTTGTTAACAGTAGCCACAGAAGTGTTTAGGCTAAAAACAAATTCAGGATCTCATGGAGACAACTGCCACCAGAGTGGTTCAGAGAAAAGAAAGAAAGAACAGACAATGATCTATCATGCATTTTTATCTGATGCTCAGACTTCTCTCCTGAGTAGGGGGCCCTGGGTTCTTGAGGGTCCTAGGAAGGATCCTCACCCTAGTCTCTTTCCTCTGGATCTTTCTCTGTCATGTCTCTTCCACCTTTATTCTCACTACAAAAGCTTTCATTTCATTTCTTATATTTTTCTTAAAGGCAGTGAGACCTTTTCTTAATTTCACATTCTCATGTACAAAATTCTATCTACGTTTGGATTTTGGCAAAATGTTCTGTAACATAAAGAAAAGGTTTGGAGATGTAGAAACACTTTTTTCATTTCTAACACACACACACACACACACACACACACACACCACCCAGCCAAACCAAACCAAAATACTGACTTTTAAGACATTTTCCCCAGCTGTGGGCTTTTAGATTCTTTTAGTAATTAAGAGCTGAACACTAAATCTCTTTATCTTTGCATTCCTGAATGCCTTTACTCAATGGAATGACAGGCACTTTCAAGACTATGCATAAAACACACACGTGTTTATTGCAGCACTATTGACAATAGCAAAAACATGGTACTAACTGTGTTGCCCATTGAAAGTGGACTGGGTAAAAAAAAAAATTGGTACATATATGCAACGGAATACTACATAGCCATAAAGGACAAACATATGGACTTTGCAGCAACTTGGATGATTTAGAGTCTATCGTACTCAGTGATCTATCACAGAAACAAAGAACAGAGTGCCACTTGTTCTCATTTATAAACATACCCTGAACATTTACCATAATACTGCAAGAAAGTTATTGGCAGTAGCTGGATACTGCTGGATTGGAGTTGGGTGGGGGGGCACAGCACCAATAAGTGTACCTGATCTCAAACCAGGCAAAGTGGGGACCAAAATGAGACCCATACTTTACCTGTACACTGTCCATGTTTATACCTAATCCTGAATTGTACTCCACATCTTTAAAATAAAATATTAAAAAATAAAAGTAAGACTATGTGTAAACCAAAAGATAATCATATCTTTCAACATGTCATTCCTATCACAAGCTAACGTGTGGAATGCTTTTAAGAAATGTTAATTGAATGGAGATAATCATGTACAATTTAGTTGGTACAGAAAAATAAGGTGATACAATCTAATTTCAATTTGAAGTGTTGTTCCTTTTTAGTCATATAAATATATAGTACCACATAATTTTTATAGGCAAAACTGAGGATCATATACTAGCACTTGGAGTCTGTGGGATTCAATTAAATCCTGAATTTCTATTTATTAACTCTTAAGGAATCCTAGAGCTAGAACATCACACCTTTTATTCTCTCTTTCTTCACTTCTGAAGTGTTTATAAGAATATTTATATTACAGTGTTTTATTGTTATTAAACAAGAAATATGATTATCCCCTCACACAGTGTTAGGCACATTGGAGCTCAGGAAAGTGAGTATGTCTCAGCCCTTTTAGCAGTTTAAAAAATGAAATAATTTCTAATTAGAATTATAAGTCATAACTATAATTTAAAAAATATTTTAACACCCTTGAACTATATAATTATTTATCCATATATGTGAATTTTATAATAATTTCGAATACAGCATATTTTTAATTTTTGAGATTAGAGGCTGTTGCATTATCAATACTTGTCTTTATAACCAAATCAAGTTTTTTGTTTTTTTTTTTGAGTCAGAATCTCACTCATCGCCCTTGCTGGAGTGCCATGGCACGTTCATGGCCACTGTAGTCTCAACCTGCTGGGCTCAGGTGATTCCTTCCACCTTAACCTTCCAAGGAGCTGGAACTACAGGTGCATGCTACCATGTCTGGCTAATTTTTTTATTTATTGTAGAGATGAGGCCTCGTCAAGTTGCCCAGGCTATTTTCAAACCCACAGACTCGGCAATCCTCTTGCCTCGGTCTCCCAAAGTGCTGGGATTACAGGCTGAGCCACTGAGCCCGGCCTATCAAGTTTCTATTTGAGTGCTTTGAACATGGCTAATATTCAGTAAATGTTATTATACAGAATTTACAGTTGTGTTGTCAAATGATGGAGTCTTCTGTTCTATTTTTTGGAAATGACATATATCTATTTTTCAGTCATGAAAAATGGTGTGGCTTTTAGAATGCCATACCTGGATGAAGTTCCTGAGAGCATCTCTGAGTGTCTGGAGGTCTCTGAATAAATATTCTCTTGAAGTTTATTGCTGTATTCTGCGCAAGAAACCATGCTAAAGGTATGATTTATTATAGAAACACTTATCAGTGCACTTTGATTAAGTTAATGCAATTTCCAAGTTGTGAGAAGAAATAGGGTCAATTTGTTGGCATTTCTTTGTTAATAAACTGACCACCAAAGGAATTAGTCATGTGACAGTAACCTAGGTGTTGGTCAGTTTTTTAAAAGAACGTTATCTATGTTCCAAAATGAAAAAATAAGATTGAGAGTTAGTTCACATTTTCCAATTCTCAAAATTCGTAATTATTTTTCTTTTTCCGTAGACTGCTGTCCAGCCCAGCACCTCTTTCAAGTGTTTTGTTTCATTTTAATATTTTAAACTTCATTCCCTTGGAAAAATCTTAGTTTTGTTCAAATGCAATAGTGGTGACTGAAGCATTCTCTTTGATGTTGAGTGCTAATGTAATATATAATGCAATGAAGCTTAAGGCAGCAAACTCTTTTGAAAGTTAAAAATAGTTACTCTTTCTGCTTTGAAATATATAAAAATCTGATTTTGAGGTAGATTCCAGGAGCCATTAAATTTATGTAAAGTGAAACAGCCATATTTGTAGAATCCACTGAGCAGCTAATGTACTTTGCTTTACTTTGTCCACGTGCTAAGTCTTTTCTGGGTAAGAGATAAAATAGCCCCTGAACCAAGGTACTGGATGGACCCTTTCCTGTCTTGGTGAACACATTCACCTCATCATGGAGACTTGTAATTATTTCTCTGGAAAATTTGCTTAACTTAGTTGTCTAGGGAGCTGTTTCATTTTTAGTATACTAATAACCAATTTTTCTTAACAAGTTAATATGTGTCGAGTGACTCATGCTTCAAATGTAAGAGTGTCTTCAAGTGTCACACAATTCTTCAAAATACATGATTTTTTTGGTATTATTTGGAATATTTTTATGTGTCGTTTGAGAAATATGACCTTCAGGTATGTGTAAAATACATCCTCACCTATGTGTGTTTCCTCAGGTGAACAGTAGGCTTTCGCCTCTGGCAAATTTCTCCATTTGTTCTTGAAGCTAAGATATCAATGAAGCAATTCTTATCAGTGCCTACGCCCTAGGAAAAGGAAAAGAGAGGGATATGAAGGCATTTTTATTGGGAAAAACAGTGCACTTTGCGCACAATAAAGGGATACAACACTCGAGGTGCTCTGAGAGGTGACCGGGGATGGGAACAGAAAGTGTGTTTGGGACAGAGGTAGACCCAGTCTCAGTTCTGGCTCTGTCTCTTACTAGCTGTTTGATCCTGAGGAGATAATATTATCTGAAAGAAACTCTGTTTCTTCCATTAGGAAACAACAGTATGGGCATTCCTAAACATTGTTGAAAAAGGTACGTTTAAGCAGTGCTCATGACATTAAGCATTTCCATTTGCGGGTGAAATGGAATGTGATATTCCATTTGCTGCCGGAATATCAGTTTTATAGCAAGCTAAAATTGTAACATAGGTCTTCTAATTTCCCAAGAATGTTTTGGAGACCTGTCCCTGACTCTCTCTACATGTAAATTTTTTCACAATTTGCAGAAACCCTTGGATGAGTGCTTTCTGGATACATATATTAGTCTACATATATTAGCACATATATTAATCTGTGTCAGTGATTTTAAACACAAATACATCTTTCTTAGGAAAGTTTCAGAAATCCTTACGCTTCAATGAAACGTTGATAAAATATACTTTAATCTAAACAGCAACATATGACTTCATTTTTATACTTTTTAGACTCATAATTTTGCAAGAGGTAAGAACTGACATATACCATTTGTTAAAAGTGATTGATTAAAATTAACATGAATTTTGTAGAATGCCTGTTCAGATCAGTAAATATGATGGTCAAAATCCACATTCCTTAATTGTTCACAGATTGTGGCAATCTAGTAATTAGCAAACATGATATTGGAATGATCGCAACAGTTCTACAGGTGTTTAATATCAGTGTTTGGAAAGTAATAAAGGCCCATTTTATCCCTCATCCCTAGCCAATAAATTCTGTAACAAATCCATGGTCAGTTTATTTTATGGAAATATTGGATGCATTTAGCAAAAAATGTGTTTGTAAAGGACTAACTTAAGGTCATAAAAATAAAGATATCATCAATATATTGTCTCTAATTCAATGTCTTATTTTAACTTAGCCATCATTTTACAAATAAGTTAAAAAAGATTCACATTATTTTTAACACATTCTTCTCAATATGTCTACTGTAGAGGGAGAATCTGAAGAGCCATGGGGGCTTATTAACTCTTTCCTTTTGGTAACTTAGCATAGAACTGGCTCAATAAATCTAAAGTTTGGACAACAAAAGAGTAGGTGGATCCCTGCCATGGAGCTCGGAGGCTCCATCTTCCCAGCAAGGTCCCTTCCTTTGACCACAGCATTTCCACGGTTATGTCATTGCTTGGTTATTCCCTCCTTGCTCTTCAATCACAGGTGGATATAGGAGCATCATAGGGCAGTATTCCCTCTAGAAATACTGGCCTGTACCCATCTCAGGTATGTTTTTGGATCAGATTGCTACCTTCACGGCATGCCAGAGTTCATGAGCATCATAAGATGGTGGCAGGTGCATGAGGCCAAGTATCACATCTTTGAGGTGATCTGAAAGCTGCTCCTTCAGATCCCAAATCAGGTCCAGGGGAGGAAAATGCAAATATTTTCGTTGTATCAGTTACCAAATTTACAAGAGAAGATGGTCTAATGTCTTCTAGTAAGATTTCCTTTTCCATGCCGCTCTACATAACACAACACACACACACACACACACACACACACACACACACACAGAGATTACACTAGATGATGAACTTGAGAGTCTAAAAATGACTGATTTAATTACATACTAGCATGGCAGCACATTGTAGTCATATGAATATGTATTTTATTTTATTTGATCATTGAAGCAGTCTTATTTAGTAGGGAGTCTCTGGTCATACCACTGCTAAACAGCTTATGTAAATTCATCATACAATCTTATGACTTTCTTCAAATAATAGCTACATTATTTAATGCATGCTGGATTTTTGTTCTTAGAATACAAGCATACAAATATAATGCTGATAATTTTAATTTTTTTGCCTTTTATTTTGTGAGTGCAGAGTATACTTAAGAAACATATATGTTACATTTATTTTCTGTTAGGTTGCCAAGAAATCCAAGGATGTTTAAGATGTATCATCTCTTGATGAAAGTGTAGCGTATATTCAGTTTTACTTAAAAAAATGCAATGTTTTAGCTTTTCGGTGGTTCAGTAATAGAATTCAAGTAATACCAAGAAGACATAGCAAGCTCTACTGCAATAAAAACAAAATATTCATAATTTTCATTTTACTTATTAAAATCCAATAGCATCTTTCCTATACTGTGGATTTTCTTTTTTATTAAATAAAACATTCATCCACAAGGTAGTTACTGGTGAAACAAAGATTCTATTGAATTTTTGCTAAGCAATGCATTGAATCTAATGAGCAGTTAATAAATGTCCAGAGTTGGGCCAGGTGCTTACAGTATATAAGAGAATGTGATCATCCCTTTCATGGTGTCATATTCTGTTCAGTTACTGTATTATTCACCATTGCATATTTCCAATTTCTTCACCAAATGCTATTTGGTGAATAGATATGAATGTCTGGGCATGTGAAGTTTGGATTTCCATGCTCAAAGAAGGAGCTCAATAATATTTGTTGAATGAAAGATTGGCATTTACTCAACAGGTGTTTATTGAATACTGTTTCCCAGATATGGTAGTCGATTCTACAACAGTTTATGCTTTCAAGGAGATTCATATTCCCAGAGATAATGTAAGTTAAACTGTGAGATAATAAACTTTCTAAAGTTTTCAGCATTATTTTTCACATTACAGGATCCTAAAGAAGAAGCACTGAAGGGTTGTAAGGATTCAGATAAGAGATCAGAATAGATCTAAATAATTAGGGAAGACATTAGGGAAGTGGGCCATGTTTAGACAAAGAAGGACAAGTAGCAGTGTGACAAGACGGAGAAGCCATTTGTGAGGGTTAATGTAATGCATGTGTCACCCTGATAAGGCCATGGTACTCAGATAATTGGTCAAATATTATTCTACATATTTCTGTGAAAATGTTTGTTTAAAATGAAATTAACATTTGAATAAGCAGACTGAGTAAAGCAGATTATTCTGCATAATATGAGTGGACCTCATCCAATACGTTGAAAGCCTTAATAAAAAATGAATGACCTTCCCAGAAAAAGAGGAAATTCTGCCAGCAGATTGCCTTTGGACTTGAACTGAAACTCTTCCCTGGTTTTCCTGTCTACCTATCTGCTCTGCAGATTTTGGACTTGCCAAGCCTCTACAATTATGTGAGCCAATTTCTTTTTTTTTTTTTAAACATATTTTTTATTTTAAAATTGTGGGGTTCAGTCAAGGGTTAGGTATACAAATATGCATTGTGCAGGTATCCTTGTTGATGATGTGTGCCCACCCATCCCCAGACAGATATTCACTACCGTTAGTCCCACCTCCCTTCCCCTCTCTGCCCCTCCATGGTTTTCCACCACTGTCAATCCTTTTCTTATAATATATGATAGTTGTTCAAGGTTCACTTATGAGTGAGAACATGTGATAGATCTTTATTTCTGTGAGAGATTACTCAGTATTATAAACTCTAATTCTATCCAGGTTGCTGCAAAATTCATGATTTTGTTCTTTTTTATGGCTGCATAATATTCCATTGTGTATATGTACCACATCCAGTCCTCTTTTGATGGACAGCATGGTCGGTTCTATGATCTTGCTATTGTGAACAATGCTGCAATAAACATACGTGTACAGGTATCTTTTTTATAGAGTGATTTGAGTTCTTCAGGGTATATTCCCAATAGGGGGATTGCAGGGTCATATGGAAGGTCAATTTTTAGAACTTTTAGGAATCGCCACACTGTTTTCTACAGAGGCTGCACTAATTTACACTCCCACTAACAGTGTAGAAGTGTTCCCTTTTCATCACATCCTCTCTAGCATCTATTATTTTGAGTTATTGATGATGGCCATTCTGACTGGAGTTAGGTAGTATCTCAGTGTGGTTTTGATTTGCATCTCCTTGATGACTAGTGAGGTTGAACATTTCTTCATGAGTCTGTTGGTCACTCGTATGTCTTCTTTTGAGAATTGTCTGTTCATATCTTTTGTCCACTTTGTAATGGGGTTGTTTGTTTTTTTTCTTTGCAGCACGTTTGAGTTCCTTATAGATCCCAGATATTAGGCCTTTGTCAGACATGGAGTTGGCAAATACTTTTTCCCAGTCTGTGGGCTATCTCCCTGCTCTCTTGATGGTTTCTTTGGCTTTGCAAAAGCTTGTCAATTTAATGAGGTCCCACTTGTCTATCTTATCTCTTATGGCCTGTGCATTTTGGGTTTTGCTCAGGAATTGAATGCAACATTCTTCTCAGATATAGAAAAAAACAATACAGGAATTCATATGGAAACACAAACGACCAAGAATAGCCAGAACAATCCTCAGCAAAAAAACCCAAAAAACAAAAAACAAAGCAGGAGGTATCACATTACCAGATTTCAAACTTTACTATAAGGCTACAATAATCAAAACAGCTTGGTATTGGTACAAAAACAGGCATATAGATCAATAGAATAGAACTGAGATTCCAGAAGCAAAACCTCAATTTCTCAACCAACTTATCTTTGACAAAGCCTCCACCACCCACTACTGGGGAGAGGAGAACCTATTCAGTAAATGGTGCTGGGAAAACTGGCTCACCACATACAAAAGATTCAAACAAGACCCCTATTTATCCCCATACAAAAAAATTAACTCTAAATGGATTAGAGACCTAAATGTAAAACCTCAAACCATAAGAACTTTAGAAAATGCAGGACACACCCTTATGGAAGTTGGAGCCAATTTCTTAAGGTCTCTCTCTCTCTCTCTGTTTCTTTCTCTCTCCCCCCACCCTTCCTCTTTCTTTCTTTCTTTCTTTCTTTCTTTCTTTCTTTCTTTCTTTCTTTCTTTCTTTCTTTCTTTCATCTCTATCAATCATCTATCTATTTACCTATCTGCCTACATATCCTGTTGATTCTGTTTCTCTGGAGATTTAGTATACAAGAGAATACTAGTATACAAGACTAGTATACAAGACTAGTATACAAGAGAACAGAGTTAGGGTTAACCCCTGTGTCTGTGTGTACATGGTATGAACAGCTTAATCTGAAAAGACTGAAAGATCCACATGGTGAGAAAATAACCATAAAGTTAGACTTACAGCACAGGATGGTGTGATGATTTTTATTCCTATGGGAATTCAGAAACTAGGGCAACTTTTGATGATAAAGGAACCCTAAGGCAAAGCCTAACCTTAAAAGAACTGCTGTAAAGGTAAATCTACATGGGAGATAATATCTGTAGCTGAGATCATGTGATCTTGGAATGAGGGAGTTAAAGCAGAAAGAATGGGAGAAAATGGCTCATTTTTTTTGGTGTGTTTTTTTGCATTTAAATATCAATTTAATAGATTAAAAAATAGTCTTTTTCTCTTTTTTTAAAAAAATTTATTTTATTTTAAATATGTGGTGTATACATCAGGATTAGATATACAAGTGGTCATTGTGCAGGTTAAGTTTGGGTCTCCCTTTTCCCACTTTGTCTGGTTTGAGATCAGGTACTCTTATTAATGTTATATCCCACCCCCATCTCCTGTCAGTTTTTGGCTACTGCCAATTCCTTTCTTATAGTATTATGGTAAATGTTCAGGATCTGCTCTGAGTGAGAACATGGGGTGCTCTGTTCTTTGTGATAAATCACTGAGTAATATATACTCTAAATAAAATGGCTCATTTGAAGGAAGACTAGTTATGATATATTGACTGAACTTTAGACATTTTGTCTGACAAAATTTCCCAACTTTCCCTTGAGATATGAGGTTGCATGAAAAGCCTAATAAATAACATCTAACAAATTACTTTTTAAAAGATGAAAGTTATTCACTGACTGATTGATTAATTCATTCAACAGATGCTTTATGTGGCAGAGACTGGAGGTCTTGTATTGAACCATATCAGTGTGGTCACTTATTAAACTTGTGTTTAAATACTCTTATAAAACTTGTGTCACAGTGGAAGAGCATCCTGAGATTCATGAGGGCCAGCAATTCTGAAATGTTAATTTTAAGGGTCTGTGTTGCTTTTATTCAGTTATGTTACACAAAAATAAATCATTGTAATTTAATTTATTTCTAATTGGCTGCCTGCAGCAAGAAATAAATGCTCTGTTACTCTTTAACAATGTTCTATTTTGATGCATCCTTCCGAACTTAAGGTATTGGAATTTGAGGGATACATTTTTATACAATTTTATATGGTTCAATGACTGTTGAGCGCGTCAGCAAGACAGGACAAAAGAGACTCTCTTTCTACCTATTATAGAAGTTGGCACGCCTCCTATATACACTTAACTCTGAAAAGTCACAAAAATATCCCCCAGAAAGGTATGTAAGTCAGTGATTAAATAGACTAAAATTACAGGCTCTAAACAGGTGGACAGATATACTGATGATGTCATTAGCAATATATATCAAGCAAATACCATCTACCTACCTGGGCTACTGGAGTAAGCACATGCTAAGAGCTTTAACAAAGAGTAACTGTAATCCCTGATGATCATGTGAAGCTGGCATTATCATTCCTGTTCTCATAATGAGAAAACTGGAAAGAGACATTAAATAACTAACCCAGGGTCATAGGACTATTAGGTAGTAACACCAGAATTTGAATCCATTTTTTTTCCAACTATGAACCCAATGATCAGCTTACCTGATCTAGCATCTTTTAGCATAAACTAAAGAAAATGGCATTTGTGGACATGAGGCTTCAAACCTTTTTAAACAGTAGTTCACATGGGCCTGTTCTATGCATATTCACATATTTATTCTTTCTCTGTGCTGTTTTCTTATGCATAGACTGGTTCTCAGTCCTCTAGGCAACAGTTGAATACTTGCTTTTCAGATGTCTCAAAATCTTTTAAAAATGTATTGCCTATATCTATATCTTCCACTGCAAATATAGTTTTTAACTCTACCTTCTCTAACAACAACAACCAAAGTTTCACTTTTAATCTTTAGGCTGGGAGGCTGGGAAGCATTGCCTGAGTCCAGGAGGTTGAGGCTGCGGTGAGCCAAGATCAAGCCACTGCACTCCAGCCTGTGTGACAGAGTGAGACCACGACTTAAAAAAAAATCTTGAGGCATTTTTCCTGTGTTTTATTAATTCACCAAGTAACTATAGCTTCTCAAAATGATTATTTTATTGATAAGCATAATTGAGAGATATTGATCTTAATAATAGCTATTTTAATTCTAATTCTTACCCATTTATTAATTTTGAAATGTGATACTATCTTTTATGTAAGCGAAGTCTTAGGCCCTTAGAATTGTTTTCTTAGATAGCTTCCAGCTAGTGGTTTTGTTGTTTTCAACAGCAAGGATACAACTCTTATGTCTTTCTTTCTTTTATTTTTTATTTTTTTACTTTAAAGATGTGTGGTACAATTCAACGTTAGGTATACAAATGTTCATTATGCAGGTGCCATTGTTAATGAAGTGTCTTATGTCTTTCTTTAATGGACTCTGGAAAATCCTTATGACAATAGATAGAAAAATGTTTATCCAAATATTTATAAATCACAACTAGCAATCATTAAAAAAAATAATGATCAAGTCAGTTTCATCCCAGGAATGTAAGGTTGGCTTGCATTTGAAAATTAATCAATGTAATTCACCATTTTAACAGTATAAGGAGAAAAGTTTAAAACTCTTAGCAAAGAAAGAATAGAAAGAATCTTCCCCAAGCCGATAGAAAACATTTATGAAAATTTTACAGCTAAGATGATACAGCGAAAAACTCAATGCTTATCCACTAGTATCGAGAAAAAGACAGGGTTTGCTGCCCTCTTACCTCTATTTGAAACTGTACTAGAGTATACTTGAGTTGTACTCAAAATGCTTCATACCGCAAATGTGTTCAAACTGTACTGAAATATATTTTATTTTATAGAAATTGTATTCAACATTGTCTATTTTAATTTTAAAATGTTATTTTGACATCTGCAAAGTGAATACTTTCTAAATCCCCTTTCAAATTTATATGCCATATTTCTTAATCTCAGGGTTCAAATTACTTATCAAGTTATTTAGTGGGTTTTAACATTTACCCCACACTAGAATACCTTAGAAAAAGTATAGACCTACATCACTGACATTGGTGCCATAAAGCAACAATTCTTTAATAGGGCTGGGATTGGAGACCTCTTGAGAATCCTAGGTGAGAAAAAGAGCTTGTGAAATTATTCAGAGGGGTTAGTTTAGTGTCCTGTTTGAAGCTGAGATGTCAGTTCCTTTGCTTCAGCTGAACATCACCAAAATGGAAAGAATAGAAAAAGCAAATGCCATCATCTAGTATAAATATTATCACGGGCCAACATGAGGCTCTTAAGGGCAGGGCATTAAAACTTTCATAAAATTGAGTGTGATGATTATAACCACTAATATTTATTGAATGCTTACTGTCTGCCAGACAGTATTCTGAGTATTAGAATAGCTGTAATAATTTATTGCATCCACCTTATGAATTAGGAACTGTAGTCATCCCACTACGCAGATAAGAAAACCATGCTCACAAAGGTTGCATATCAAGCTCCGTATAACACAAGTAAATGATGAAGCTGGATTTGAAGTCAAGTCTTCTGATCCTCTGGTCTCTTCTCCTAAGGTATGTAGCCCATAGGATGCCACAAATGAAACACCAGCAAGGTGCGGAGCATAGCAGATGGGTGGAAAACATCGCATTTCTAGACATTTAAATTTGGTGGCAGTGCATCGAAGGTTTGAATGTAAGTAGACCAATTCAATATATTAATACCTTTATGTGACTTTGAGCTAAGAATAATAGCACTTGACAATTGGTGGAAAGGTAGACACTAATATTATCATCCCTTCCATGAGCCTTCCTCTGTCCCTAAGTGAAGTTGATTATTTCTCTGCCACCACTACTCTATCTTTGCACTATTATAATATGTTTTAGTGACCACATTATATGATAGACATGGTATGTGTGTATTTTCCCTGAAAGGCTATTAGGATGTGGGCTTTCTCATAACTTTTATATAAAAGTATAGACAATTTATATAGATGTGTAAACAAATGAAAGAATGAATGCATGAATGTGGAAAGAGAAAAAATCCTAATTTGCTGATTAAGTGTAAAGAATAAAAAAATGATGTGTAAGCTGAAGATGGCTAGACCATCATGAAAATCATTTATTTAATCCATAGTCACATCTCCCTGATCATTACTCCATTCCATACATTTATCACATCTTTATTCCCTCCACAAGTTATACATTTCGCACCACTACTGAACACTTGACTGCGTATTCCAGGGTAGACTGAGGTTAGTAGTGCCACTAGATGGCACTTGTATATCTTTGTTTTGTAATTCAGGGATGTGAGTGTGTGAGTATGTGGGTGTACATAGCTGTACACTGTGAACTGGTTTTATAATTTTAAAAAGTCAAATACTGTAATTTCTGGGAAAGGAGCAATAACAGATATCATCTAATGTCATTAGAACAGACAGGTTTGAAAGTAGGGTGTTTAGACTTGAATCCTGACTGTGCAGTGTCAGCTGTGAGATTACAAAGCATGGTATTTAACCTCTTTGTTTCTGTTTCCCTACCCACAAAGTGAAATTAATAATAGCGTCTGCTCACAGGATTGGTATAAATGTTAAAATAGTTAAATCAAGTAAAATGCTTAAAATATTTTCTGATATATAATAGACACTCAAAAATATGTCTTTTTCCTATAAAAATATCAAGTAATTTGCTGCAAATAAAGAAACGACTAATTATTGGCAATGCCAATACTAGACTGTCTCTCTCTTTTTTCCCTCCCTCATCTTTGTCTTTCTCTGTCTCTCTACCCCACAGTTTTGTCTGTATTTCTTGCAACTTTTTCTATATTCAATTGCCAATGAATTCTCTTTTTGTATCTAACTTACATATCTAACTCTGTATAACACAAGTAAGTGTGTTATATCTAGAAACTTGAATTGCTACTTTTACTGTGGCAATCTTTGTTCAGGCCACCACCATTACTGTCCTGTATTAATATAATAGCCTCCAAATGAGTTTTTCTTCTGTCCTTGTATCCTGCAGGCTCTCTTCAACATAACTAAGAGTGTGATCCAGAAAAAATAAAAATTAGATTACTCTTCTGCTCAAAATGTTCTCTCTCACTCCAAACTCCAGAATAAACGAAGCCATTCTTTTGTGCAGTTGATTTCAGAAGAAAGTGAACACTCTTGAGTGTTTCATTCCACGCGAATGTGAAAGTCCTTGCGATGGCCGACGAGATGGCCCTTACAAGATGGCAGGCGGTCAGTCCCTTCTCTGCCTTTGTCTGCTACAGTTCTTCCTCTTGCTCTTGGCTTCCTCCTCCAGCTACAGTGGACTTCTTCCTGACCCTGGAATAGCATATCTGCTCCATCTCAGGACCTTTGCTTTTGTCCTTCACTCTGCCTTCGATTTCCTTCCCCTAGGTATCATCACATGGCTCACCCCTCCCTGTCTTCTCCGTGAAGCCTGTGAGGGCCATGGTGTTGTGGCTAACTGGTCAACTCAGAAAGATTTCTGACTTTCTCTCCTTTACCTCCTTCGGGTTCACCCAGCTTAGTAAGGAAGTCTGATCACTGAATGTAGTAGCACCTGGAAAAAAGATCATTTCCTTTCAGCCTCCTCCTGGATAACGACCATGATGAAGGTGGAAGAGGGTCATGTAGACCCTGTTTGGAAAACTTGAGACTCTACCCTGACCATTTCTGAGCACGATGCTTCTTTCCCCTCACACCAGCTTTGGCATGTGCTGCTTGGTCTAGTATCCTGGTGGCAGCCTAATAAAAAGCGGGCATAGGAATTCTAACTCATTTTCTGGTTCAGTCATCAGATTCTCTCTGGGTTCTCTTCATTCTAGATCACAAGGATAATAACCGCTTTGTTGAGTACACTGTGTGTGAATCATAATGGCTTCCTGGACATTTTATAAAAATGAACTTGTCCCTCTTGTACCTGACCATTCCACATAAAAGTTTTAAGTTGTGACTAATAGGAAATGAGATAAAGTCACAGCTACTGGAATGGGAAAGATCAATTTTCTGGTGGTAGAGTAAGAAAGAAAATCTTGGCACATGGGAAGAGAACACCTAATTATACTATTCTGTCCCTTGAAGGCATTCAGGACCACCTCAGCTCTCCAACTATGACTGTTACAGATAATAGGCTTGCCCTCGACTTCCTCCTTGTAGGTCAGGTGATACCCCTCATTGAAGTTCAGGCAAATTAACCTGGTGGCAGTCAGAGACCTGAAGTGCGAGGGGTAGGTGACAATTTAAAATAGATTAGGCCCTCTTGAGTCTTTGACAATTGAGCAAGACCTCGAGAAAGATGTGAGAAAATTAGCAGTATAGGTAACTTCCCTTGTTAAATCTGGTATTCACTTGAGAATAACGAGCGTTACCGAAAAGCTATGGAAGACATGATTTAAAGTCAGAAAACCTTGGTTCAAGTCCTACATTTGAACAAGCCAGACTCTGTACTAAATTGCATTACCAACATCATGGAATAAGTGAATTACAGAAAGCACATTTTGGAGATATCTGTCCTTGCTTTAGATTTAAAAAACGAAAAAAAAAGAATCGCATCAATGCTGAGCTTGAACTCCTTCAGGAATCATCATCTGATTGTCTTCCTCCCCATTCCTGAAAGCATTTCATTGTTCCGTCGGTTTCACTGCACTGTCTAGCATTTGGTTTGGTGCAGAAGATGAGTAAGAAGCTCATGAACTCTACTTGCAAGTATGTCAATCAGCAGCATTCCAGTTGAGTCTAGAGAGCAGTTTCTGCTACGGGTAAAGCAGTTGTTCATGACATTCAGCTGCTCCACACCGATGTAAAACATAAAATAAGAATTTATGGATCATGCCTAAAACTGTGCTTCAATCAGCAGCTAAGAAAATAACTCTGTCAACTTTTGATGACATATGTTAATACAAACTAAAAATCCAATGATTAGCATAAAAGATAATTCATACGTTCTCGCCACAGAAAGAAGATAGTAGCAGGAGATACAACTTGGCCAAATAGAGAAGTCATTCTGAATGTGTTCCGTGGTAGAGGTCAGGATGACTTCACTGAATTTCAGGCAGATTAACCTGGTAGCAGTCAGATCAAGGAATGAGGGAAACGAGACATCTAGGCAATAGATGTTCATTTATTTGAACTAGAGTGTGGATCATAGGTTATTTCCATTTTTTTCCTCTTTTAATTTTTATTTAAAATTGTGGGGTACAATTCAGGGCTAGGTACACAAATATTCACCGTGTAGGTACCCTTATCGATGAGGTGTGTCCCTGCTTTCCCAGGCAGATATCAACTGCTGTCAATCCCACCTCCTCACCTTCTCACCCCCCTCCCTGCAGTTTCCCGCCACTTTCAATCTTTTTCTTATAGTAAAATGGTAGTTGTTCAAGGTCCACTTACGAGTGAGAAAATGTGATACTCAGCTCTCTGTTTCTGTGAGAGATCACTCAGTATTATAAACTCTAATTTCATCCAGGTTGCTACAAAGTTCATGATTTTGTTCTTCTTTATGGCTGCATAATATTCCATTGTGTATATGTACCACATTTTAAAAATCCAGTCCTCTTTTGGTTGGCAGCACGGTTGGTTCCATGTTCTTGCTATTGTGAACAATGCTGCGACAAACATACGTGTGCAAGTATCTTTTTTATAGAGTGACCTGAGTTCTTCCGGGTATATTCCCAGTGGGGGATTGCAGGGTCATATGGAAGGCTGATTTTTAGAACTTTTAGGAATCGCCACACTGATTTCCACAGAGGCTGAACTAGTTTGCACTCCCACCAGCAGTGTAGAAGTGTTCTGTTTTTGCCACATCCTCTCCAGCACCTGTTTTTTTTTGTTGTTGTTGTTGCTTTTTGAGTTATTGATGATGGCCATTCTGACTGGAGTTTGGTGGTATCTCAGTGTAGTTTTAATTTGCATCTCCTTATGACAAATGAGGCTGAACATTTTTTCATGTATCTGTTGGCTGCTTGTATGTCTTCTTTTGAAAAGTATATATTCATATCTTTAGCCCACTTTGTAATGGGGCTGTTTGTTTTTTTTCTTTTCAGCACGTTTGAGTTCCTTGTAGATCCGTGAGGTTAGGCCTTTGTCAGACAAAGAATTGGCACATATTTTTTCCTATTCTACGGGCTGTTTCCCTGCTCTCTTGATGGTTTCTTTGTCTTTGCAGGAGCTTGTCAGTCTGATGAGGTTCCACTTGTCTATCTTATCTCTTACGGCCTGGGCACTTCGGCTTTTGATCAGGAATTGGTTGCCAGTTTCAACTTCTGGAAGAATGTCTCCTGCACTTTCTAAGGTTCTTACAATTAGGGATTTTACAGATTCTCTTGGGTTTTCAAGGTATACAATCATGTCACCTGCAAAGAGAGATAACTTGACTTCCACTTTTCCTATTTAGATATCCCTGATTGCCTTCTTTTCTCTGATTACCAAGTCTGTGATCCATTTCGAGTTAATTTTTGTGTATAGGGATAGGTAGGGTTTCTGTTTTAATCTTCTGCATGTGGTCAGCCAGTTTTCCCAGCACCATTTCCTGAATAGGTTCTCTTCTCCCCAGTAGTGGGTGGTGGAGGCTTTGTTGAAGATGAGTTGTTTGAGAAATTGAGGTTTTGCTTCTGGAATCTCAATTCTATTCCTTGGTCTACATGTCTGTTCTTTTACCAATACCAGGCTGTTTTGATTACTGTAGCTTTATAATATAGTTTAAAGTCTGAGAGCGTTATACCTCCTACTTTTTTTTTTTGCTGAGGATTGTTTTGGCTATTCTTGGTCACTTACGTTTCCATATGAATTCCTGTATTGTTTTTTCTAGATCTGAGAAGAATGTTGCTGGTAATTTGATGGGTATTGCATTAAATCTATAGATTGCCTAGGTAAAATGGATATCTTAACAATGTTGATTCTTCCAATCCATGAGTATCAAACATTTTTCCACTCATTTGTGTCATCTTTGATTTCTTTGAATGGTATTTTGTAGTTTTCATTGTAAAGGTCTTTTACATCTCTGGTTAGGAAGATGCTAAGGTATTTTATTTTTTGTGTGGCTATTGTAAATGGAATTGTGCTTTTTATTTGGATTTCTCTTTGTTTATTATTGGTGTATAGAAATGCAATTGTCTTTTGTACATTTATTTTATACCCCTAGACTTTGCCAAAGTCCTTTATCAGTGCAAGGAGGTTTTTGGCAGACTCTCTTGGGTTTTCAAGGTACACAATCATGTCATCTGCAAAGAGAGATAACTTGACTTCCTCTTTTCCTATTTGGATATCCCTGATTGCCTTCTCTTCTCTGATTGCTCTAGCTAGGACTTCCAAAACTATTTGAACAGAAAGGGTGAGAGTGGGCATCCTTGTCTTGTTCCAGTTTTCAGGGGAAAGGGTTTCAACTTCTGTCTGTCTAGTAGTATGCTGGTTGTGGGTTTCTCATAGATGGCTTTTACTATTTTAAGGTATGTTCCACCTATGCCTAGATGTTTAAGGGTTTTTATCAAGAAGGGGTGCTGGATTTTATCAAAAGCTTTTTCTGCATCAAATGATTTAATCATGTGGTTTTTGTTTTTGCATCTATTAATGTATTTAATTACATTTATGGTCTTATGAATGTTGAACTAGACTTGCATCCCAGGGATGAAGTCTACTTGGTCATGACGGATGATTTTTGAGATGTGTTGTTGAATCCAGTTTGCTAGGATCTTGTTGAGAATTTTAGCATCGATGTTCATCAAGGATATTGGCCTGTAGTTCTCTTTCTTTGTTGGGTTTTCCTGGCTTGGGTATCAATGTGATGTTGGCTTCATAAAATGATTCGGGGAGAGTTCCACCTTTCTCAATTGCCTGGAATACTTTCAATAGGATTGGTATCAGTTCCTCCTTGTATGTTTTGTAGAATTCTGCTGGAAAGCCATCTGGTCCAGGATGTTTTTTTGTAGGTAGTTTTCTTATGACAAAATCAATTTCCTTGATTGCTATTGGTCTATATAGGGTCTCAGTTTCTTCTTGTTTCAACTTAGGGAGGTTGTGTGATATCAGAAAGTCATTCATTTCCTTTAGGTTTTCAAGTTTGCTTCCATACAATTTAGTTTCTGATAATCTTTTGTATTTATTCAGGGTCAGTTTTGACTTCATTTTTTGTGTTTCTGATGGAGTTTATTTGGGCTTTCTCTCTTTTTCTTGGTCAGTCTGTCTAGGGGACCATCGATCTTGTTTATCCTTTCAAAGAACCAGCTTTTTGTTTCATTGATTTTTTGTATTATCTTTTTGTCTTCTATGCCCTAGATTTAGGCTTTTATTTTGGTGATCTGAATTCTTCTGCTGAAGTTAGGGCTTTGGTGGTCTTGCATTTCCAGCATCCTTAGGTGACTTGTTAGGCTGTTAACTTGTGATCTTCCATTTTCTCCAAGTGTGTTTGTAAAGATATGAATTCCTCTCTTACTATTGTTTGTGTGGAATCTCAGAGGTTTTGGTAAGATGTTTCTTCATTTTCATTTGTTTCCAGGTACCTTTTAATCTCTGTTTTGATTTCATCATTGACCCAAGAATTGCTTAGCATTGTACTGCTTAGTGTTCATGTCTTTGTGGGTTTTGGGGAACTTTGTTGGTGTTGATATTTATTTTTATTCCACTGTGGTCTAAGAAAATGCATGGCAATATTTTAATCTTATGAAATTTGTTTACGTTTGATTTATGGTCAATGATGTGGTCGATCTTGGAGTACATTCCATGTGGTGATGAGTAGAATATATATTCTGTGGTTGTTGGGTGGAGTGTTCTATAGGTGTCAATTAAGTTTATTTGTTAACTGAGGTTCTGGGTCTCCTTGCTGATTTTTTGTCTTGATGATTTGTCTAGGGTTGTGAGTGGGGTATTAAAGTCCCCAGCTATGATAGCGTTAGAGGCAATTAAGTTTGCCTAGGAGCTACTTTACAAACATTGGTGCTCCTATGTTAGGTGCATATATGTTTAGGATGGATATTTCTTGTTGATGGACTGAACATTTTATCATTATATAGTGACCTTCTTCATCTTTTAAAATTTTTGATAGCTTAAGGGGTATGTTGTCTGTGATTAAGATTGCAACTCCACCTTTCTTTTGTGTTCCATTTGCCTGAAATTTTGTTTCCCATCCTCTTTCTTTGAGTCTCCTTTCTGGTGAGATGAGTCTCTTGGAGACAACATATTGTTGCCTCATGATATTTTACCCATTTTGCTATTCTATGTCGTTTCAGTGGTGCATTTAGTCCATTCACATTCAGGCTAATTATTGAAATGTGAGGGTTTATCCCTGTCATGAAGTTCTTATAGAGTTGTTGTTCCTGTTTGTTTGTTGTCTTTCTTTTGTTTTGGGGGTTGCTTCATGTGTGTTTTCAATCTTTTTCCTGTACTCTCATGAAGAACATGGTTGTTCTTTTCCCGTTTTCTTTTGTGTTTAATTCTTTCTAAGAGTTTTTTATAGGGGTGGTCTGGAGGCAGCATAAGTTCTTAGGGATTGGATGTCTGGGAAAGATTTTAACTCTCCCTCACTGATGAAGCTTAGCTTGGCTGGGTAGGCTACTCTTGGATGAAATTGTTTATCTTTGAGAACTTTGAATATTGGGTTTCAAGCTCTCCTAGCCTGAAGTGCTTCTGTAGATAAATCTGCTGCTATTCTGATTGGTCTTCCCTGGTAGGAAGTCTGACTTTTTTTTTTTCAAAGAAAAAAGGCTAATAGACTATAATTCCTTAGATTCACTTGTTCTATAAACAAAGTCCTTCTTCATATTAGACCCCAGGCTGAGCTCTGGAGAGATGGCAGCAAAACAACCTACATAAAATTAACACAGGGCCATGGGATTAAAGCCATAGAACAAACTTGAATCTTGCAAAGCTACAGCAATGGTTGGAAATAAACATAACTGATGTTTTGTGCAGGCACTGCAGAGAACAATGGGTTATCTTCATGTCCTGACCCCTGGGGAGTGATGAAGCTTCTCCTGATGCTGTTGAACATATTTCCCCTTACATAATGAGTCATTAGATCTCCTTGATGACATCCTGAAATTTAACTGGCCAAAAGATATGAGTATCTTTGATCACTAGGAATGTTTCCTCCTTTATCTGTTCTTGGTCAGATTTGTCATTTCCCCAGTTGCTCTTATAGATAACATACACCTAAGACTGGTTGTTGAGATGTTTTTCACATTCTGCATTTTGGTGTATGTTCTATGTCCAACAGACCAGTTTCCTGTGAACTCCACTCAGAAACTGACATGATGCAGGAAGACAGTCTCAGCATCTCTGTGATTCAATTCCCCAGCCAGTTATCAGTTCCAAGCCCCCTGCCCACCAAATTTTGTTTAAAAACCCTAGCCTCTGAATTCTCAAGGAGGCGTATTTGAGAAATATCTCATCCTCTTTGCTCAGCTGCTTTGCGATATTGGTTTTTAAAAAGAAAATGATTTTTTTGCTAGCAATGGGAAGAGGAAACTTGTAGTGCCCTTGCAAAATGGATGACCTGACTTATATATTTTTAAAAAACCACAGTCTGGACAAATGAGTACTCAAGGCTCTTATTAACACTCTTAGTATACTGCCCCAACACAGCTTTGCCTTCTGCTGTTGCATGTTTTCCTTTAAGACTTCAAGACTCTTTACAGAGAATTTTAAACATGGGTACACTGATGCTATTAACATAAAAAGCAAGGAATTCATTTGAAAAATTACAAAGAAAAATGAAGAGAGTCATAAAAATACAAGGTAGAGTAAAAAGAACTGGTTATGGAAATAAAACCTCTTAAGTTAATCATTCAAAGAGAGTATTTCAATTTTTGAAATAACAATTGTTTTCTTTACCAGATATAACTATTATCTCAGTAATAATAGCTACCTCACTGGGACAAATATATTACTTTTCCTCTCAGGTCAAACACTGCCCTGGTTCTCCAATCCCAATTGGGATAGTCTTAGCTATGTTTGAATATGTCAGTAGGAGGTTTGTTCCACATATTAGCATTCCCCTCTTCCTCCACCAACTTCATTCATTTAGTAGATTTACTGAGGTACCTAACTGCTAGTACATTGGTTTTCAAAACTGACTGTCTCACTTGAATTAGAAAAGTGTTTCATTGTTGATTATTTTGACTGTCACTACTCAAGTTTTGCACTCAGAGACTCTACTTCAGTTAATCTAGAAGTTGGGCAGTCAAGATAATTTTTTTCTGTAGCTCCCCAAATGATCCTATTTGGTGTCAAGATTGAGAACAACTAACATAGTAGAGAGATTCAAAGTGATACTAACAAGAATTGAATTAAGGCTCTGCAATACTAGGTGTGTGGCCATTGACAAAACAATCATTTTGAGTGTAGATTTATTATGCAAAGTGGGAAAAACAATACTAATTCCTACTTTATGGCTTTGTTGTCAGGATCAAATAAGGTTAAATATATCTATGGTGTGTAAATTTTAAGGCACATATTAGTATCTTCCTACTACAAACTTTAGCTCTTCCTTGTACAGTAGATGAGTACTTTAGTGTTCAATAATTCTATGTTCAATATGTTTTCAATACCCCTTATTAAATTTCATTGATATTAGTTTTCAATAGAAATTTTACATTAAAATGTTGAGATGGATTGACATGTTATCATGTTTTTAATACAACTTAACTTATCAAAAGGCATTTAAATTGTGACTATAATCATTTTTTATTATTGCAAATTGATGTTAAGGGACAGAATATGTGGTTTGGATTCTTGTTTTATGCAGAACAATGTTTTGTAGATAGATAAATGAACTCTTTTGCTTCCTTGGGGGAATGTATTATAAACCAAGTAATATTAACAAGGATTGTATAGTGATAAAATGTGACCTTAAAGCAATAAGGTAGACAAACTTGAGATAACAAGGACAAGTTTATTTAATTGTGACATATAATGTTTAACAACACTTTTTAAACTATAAACTTCTTTTCTTGAGGGAAAAAATATTAGCTCTAAGTAATAACTAGCAGTTAATGATATTTAAAATATAAAAAATATAGAATTATGGAATAACTTAAGGATAGATTGCTACTTGAGGCACGGAGACCTTGAATTTTAAATGTGACTTAGGCATAAAAGAGCTTAAAATATATGCAAATTGAATTTAAGCAACAATTTTGTAATGCTGAATGCATACATCCTTTATCAATAAATGGCATATAAAAGTCCAAGAGAAAAGCAAGGATCACGTCTAATAATAATGTTATCTAAAACTTTAAAAAATGCTACTGTGTGACATGAGTGGTCTAAACACTTTGTATACAATTTAACTCATTTAATGCCCACAGTAGCCTTATGAGTTAGGGATCATTATTATGTCTACTTTAAAGATGAGGAAACACACATAGTCACTTACCTAAGGTCACACAGTGTGAGCACAGTCAAATTTTAAAACAACCTGCTTCCAGATCTGGGTTCCTAACTATTACAGTAGCCTGGTTTTCACTGTGCTTGTGCATAGTTCATATACTCTAAATACTTTCAAGCCAGGCTTTGCATGGGTGTTCAATAAACATTTGCTAAATTCAGTTGGACTGAAATATATTAAATGGCATATTAAATAATGCAGAGTTATAAAAATTCCACAACTTTGGTATATTTTATCATCTCTCATCTTATTGGAAATTTTTGAAAAATTGCCTTAGAAATTACCTAGAATATAAAGTGGCCAAGTCCAATACACAGCGAGGAGGGAAACCCATAGCCGGTGAGCATGCTCTTGTTAAACATAAAGTTATCATATGATCCAACAATTCCATTCCTAGGTGTATACCTAACTAAAATGTAAACTTTTGTCATATAAAAGCTTCTACACTAATGTTCATAGAAGTATTAGTTATAATAGTCAAAAAGTAGAAACAATGTCCAACAACTGAAGAGTGGATACATAAAATTTAATATATAATATTTATATATAAGTGAAATATTATAATGTAATAAAATAAAAGAAGTCCTTAAAAAAAAAAAAAGAAATTACCTAGACTATCTACATCATTATCCCAGAATCTCCCTAAATTTTCTTAATAGTCTTTCCTCTTAGGACTGACTTACTAGCAAGATTTCATGAGATCCTACCTCACGTATAGCATGCTCTACCTGCTATCATTCATAAACCTCAAACATTAACCTCACGCGGTAAAAGTTTGTAATTTAGCTGACATCAAGCTGTGTGCTAAATGTAAAAGTTTAAAACTTCAAAAAAAATGTTTTTGCTGAAGCATGTCTGTATTATTTTGTTTCAAGAAAAACTTTTGCATTTTGTTATCCTAACTAAATCATTGATATCATAAATACTTCAGAATATTACGGGATTAAGAAAATTGAAATCATCTAGTGAAAATAAAAGCTGGTTTAGATATTACCTCACCTAACCTTTTAATCTTTACTAATAAAAATACTGCAAACCAACTATATTGTGAGAGTTGCCCATAGCCTGAAAGTCAGATCTCTTCAGAGTCAGGTTTAGGATGGAGAGGTCAAATTTCCTGAATTCCAATCTATTGCCCTTTTACTTATGATGCAGTTTTGCTTGATGCAGAATGTTCACTTGAAGCATTTCATTTTTAAAGGTTTTATTCATGGTTTGTTAATCTTAAAGAGACATAAAGACTTCTGGCAAGATGGCGACGGGGCAACCTGGTCTATGAAACCCTCTGCAAAGGAGAACTGCAGTGGGTCTCTGGCTCTCTCCCCAGGGGCTACGAACCCCAACATCGCAGCCTGCTCTTCAAACAGAGCTCGGCCGTTGCCACCGCTGGGGTGTCGCAATGGTCTGGACAACCACTGCAGCGCAGACACAGCAGCCGCAGCCGCCACGGCCTCTGTGGCGGCCATAGCACATTGCACCACCGAGGCCAGAGGCGATCCACGACTTCAGTCCTTGAAGCCCCTGCAGGCAAGATCTACTGGGACCGCTGCCACCTCTCCTGCGACCGAGATGTCCTGCCTGCCGTGGGTCCCCTCCCGTGTGCCCTGAGGCAGGCTTTCATCTTCATCTCCAGCCTCTGCCGGTTCCCGTCTGGCCCCACCCCCTCTGGGGCGCGCAGCTGAGATAGCACCACCTGCTGCCGATTCAAGGTAACAACACCGAAACGGGAGAAACAAGCTTGAAAAAGACATAGGCCAGAGTGGTGAACGGAGGGTGATCTTAACTGTCCCTCACAGCAGACCAGGGGCAACTGACCTTAACTGCAAACTAATTTATCAGCTTGAAAGAAAGCTAGAAATCAGAGCTGAAAGGACATTGGACTTAAACAAAAAGTCTCAGAGTGTGCTTGATTGGTTCTGTTAGTTTAGTGACTTAATTCTATTCCAATTGTATTGTTCCTTTTTTTTCCCTCTTCCTTTTCTTCTCTTTTCTACTCTCTGTAAACCATATCTTTGTATAGAGGAACAGCACAGCAATAAGGTGGTTGGTTAGCTTGTATGTTAGCATCATTGTATGTTTTATTTTTTTTTTGTATGGGAGTTGGAGAGTCTGTAGCTGTAGTCTATTGTTTTTATCTGTTTCAGTATAGGTCTCTCTCTTCATTTGTTGGCCCACTCGTTTGTTTCCCCCCTTACTCCTCTGTCTCTCCATCCCCCTCTTCAACCCACTGTCTGCTCCATTCTCTTCCCTCTGCTAACCACATTTTATTTCAGGGAGTAAACCTATAGCCCCACTGCATAGACAGATTCCAAGGCAGTGGAAAGTGGGTTCCAGATAATCCATACACCTGTCAGTGAATACCAGGACCTGCAGATAGATTTTGAATCACAGCTCCCACCTTATGTAAATCTCAAAACTGCAAAAAGGACCACCCCCAACCTACAGTGCAACTCCAGAATTGAACAAAGTAAGAGAGCATACATAAAGAATAGGGGATTGAACAAACAGAAGTAAAACCAATCCCTCTACCCCTGAATAACAGAATTAAAGAAGACGGTGATGTGGAGTGAAGGAAAAAGTAGGGAAGGGGAAAAACTGCACAAATGAAGAAAAACCAAAAGAAGAATATAGGTCTCACACAGACCCCTGGGAGATCAGACACTGAGAAAACGGATTTTGGAACACAAACAATGAAGAGCCCCCAGAATGACTGGTCACATGCAACAAACCCAGACATCAAGACATTAATAGAGAGAATTAAAAAAATTGAGGAGAGACAAGAGGAAAATAGTAAGGAGCTGATGTCAGAAATAACAGCAGTAAAGAATACTGTGATGGAAATAAATAACAAACTAATAAGCATGGAAAGTGGAATTAGCCAAGCAGAAGAAAGAATCTCAGAGCTCGAAGACCAAAACACAGAACTAACCCAAACTGTCAAAAGCATAGAAAAGAAGCTCAAAAAGACAGAACAAAACCTGCAAGAGATGAATGATCACTTCAGAGACCAAACCTAAGAGTAATTGGGATTCCTGAGGCAGAGAGAGAAACAGAAACCACACTGGAACAAACATTTCATGAAATCATTCAAGAAAACGTCCTTCATCTCATCAAGGATGAACAAATTCAAACACAAGAGATTCAGAGAACCCCTGCAAGACAACAAATGAGAAGACTGACTCCCAGACATATAATAATTTGCCTAAACAAAGTAGCTATAAAAAAAATCCTAAAGGCAGCAAGAGAAAAAGGTCAGACTACCTACCAGGGAAGACCAATTAGAATAGCAGCAGATTTATCCACAGAAACCCTTCAGGCTAGGAGAGCCTGGAGCCCTATCTTCAAAGTTCTAAAAGATAAACAATTTCAACCAAGAATAACCTACCCAGCCAAACTAAGCTTCATTAGTGAGGGAGAATTGAAATCCTTTCCAGATATCCAATCCCTAGTAACCTACGCTGCCACCAGACCACCTCTACAAGAAACACTTAAGAAAGTACTGAACACAGAAGACAAAGAAAAAAGAACAACAACATTCTTCACAAGAGTACAGGCAAAAGATTAAAAACACACATGAGCCAACTCCAAAACCCAAAGAAAGACAACAAACAGGAACAACTCTGTAAGAACCTTATGACAGGGATCAACTCTTTATTAGCCTAAATGTGAATGGACTAAATGCACCACTGAAAAGACACGAAATGGCAAAATGGATAAAATATCATCAGGCAACAATCTATTGCCTTCAAGAGACTCACCTCACTAGAAAAAACACCCACAGACTCAAAGTAAGAGGATGGGAAACAAACCTTCAGGCGAATGGAATACAAAAGAAAGGAAGAGTAACGATCTTAATTTCAGACAAAATACCCTTCAAGCTATTAAAAATCAAAAAAGATACAGAAGGTCACTACATAATGATAAAAGGTTCAATCCATCAACAAGAAATATCTATCCTAAACATATATGCACCCAACATAGGTGTGCCAACTTTCATAAAGCAACTTCTAGGAAAACTAAAGAAAGATATTGACTCTAACACCATCATAACTGGGGACTTTAATACCCCATTCACAACCCTAGACAGATCATCAAGACAAAAAATCAGCAAGGAGATCGGGAACCTCAATGTGACTTTGGACCAAATGGACTTAATTGATACCTACAGAACACTCCATTCAAAGACCACAGAAAACACATTCTACTCATAACTGCATGGAACATATTCTAAGATCAACCACAGAATTGGCCATAAATCAAGCATAAGCAAATTTAAAAGGACCAAAATTCTACCATGCACCTTCTCGAACCACAGTGCAATTAAAAATGAACATTGACACCAACAAAGTCCCCCCAAAACCCACAAAGACATGGACACTAAACAGCATGATGCTAAACAACTCCCGAGTCAATGAGGAAATCAAAACAGAGATCAAAAGATACCTGGAAACAAATGAAAATGAAGAAACATCTTACCAAAATCTCTGGGATGCCTTAAAAGCTGTAGTAAGAGGGGAATTTATATCCCTACAAACACACATGAAGAAAATGGAAGGAACACAAGTTAACAACCTAACAAGCCACCTAAAGAAGCTGGAAAAGCAAGACCACAAAAACCCTAATTTCAGCAGAAGAATCCAGATCACCAAAATAAAAGCCCAAATCCAGGACATAGAAGACAAAAATATGAAACATAAAACAATGAAAAAAAAGGTGGTTCTTCGAAAGGATAAACAAGATCAATGGTCCCCTAGCTAGACTGACCAAGAAAAAATGAGAAAAAAACCAAATAAGCACAATCAGAAACACACAAGATGAAGTCACATCTGACCCTGAAGAAATACAAAAGATCATTAGAGACTACTATGTACACTTGTATGGAAACAAACTTGAAAACCTGAAGGAAATGGAGGACTTTCTGACTTCACACAACCTACCTAGGTTGGAACAAGAAGAAATTGAGACACTAAATAGACCAATAATAATCAAGGAAATTGACTACATAATAAGAAAACTTCCTACAAAAACAGAGCCCTGGTCCAGATGGTTTTCCAGCAGAATTCTACAAGACATTTAATGAGGAGCTGATACCAATCCTACTGAAGGCAATTGAGAAAGATGGAACTCTCCCCAAATCATTTTACAAAGCCAACATCACATTGATACCCAAGCCAGGTAAAGTTTCAACAAAGAAAGAGAACTACAGGCCAATATCTTTGATGAACATAGATGATAAAATTCTCAACAAGATTCTAGCAAACCGAATTCAGCAATATATCTCAAAAATCAACCATCATGACCAAGTAGGCTTCATTCCTGGGATGCAAGGCTGGTTCAACATTTGTAAAACCATAATGTAATTAAATACATCAACAGATGTCAAACAAAACCACATGATTATATCATTAGATGTAGAAAAGCTTTTGATAAATCCAGCACCCCTTCTGATAAAACCC
>NW_007246574.1:96390-100239 GCF_000164805.1 Carlito syrichta
CTAAAGCAATCAGAGAAGAGGAGGCAATCAGAGGTATTCAAAGAGGAAAAGAGGAAGTCAAGTTATCTCTCTATGCAGATGACATGATGGTGTACCTTGAAAACCCAAGAGAATCTGTCAAAGGTCTCCTTACATTGATAAAAGCCTTTGGCAAAGTCTCAGGATACAAAATAAATGTACAAAAGACAATCGCATTTCTCTACACCAATAATAAACAAACAGAAACCCAAATAAAAAACACAGTTCCATTCACAATAGCCACAAAAAATATGAAATACCTTGGCATCTTCCTGACCAGAGACGTGAAAGACCTTTACAATGAAAATTACAAAACACTGCTCAAAGAAATCAAAGCCGACATGAACAAGTGGAAAAATATCCCATGCTCATGGATCGGAAGAATCAACATTGTGAAGATGTCCATCTTACCTAAGGCAATCTACAAATTCAATGCAATACCCATCAAATTACCAGCAACATTCTTCTCAGACCCAGAAAACACAACACAGGAATTCATATGGAAACACAAACGTCCAAGAATAGCCAGAACAATCCTCAGCAAAAAAAACAAAGCAGGTGGTATCACATTATCAGACTTCAAACTTTACTATAAAGCTACAATCATCAAAACAGCTTGGTATTGGTATAGGAACAGGCATATGGATCAATGGAATAGAATTGAGATTCCAGAAGCAAAACCTCAATTTCTCAACCAACTCATCTTCGACAAAGCCTCCACTACCTACCACTGGGGAGTGGAGAACCTATTCAGTAAATGGTGCTGGGAAAACTGGCTGACCACATGCAGAGGATTGAAACAGGACCCCTATCTATCCTCATGCACAAAGGTAAACTCCAAATGGATCAGAGACCTAAATGTAAAACCTCAAACCATGAGAACCTTAGAAAATGAAGGAAATACCCTCATGGAAATCGGAACTGGCATCCAATTCCTGAACAAAACCTGAAACCCACAGGTCATAAGAAAGAAGATAGACTAGTGGGACCTTATTAAACTGACAAGCTTCGGCAAAGCCATAGAAACCATCAAGAGAGCAGGGAGACAGCCTACAGACTGGGAAAAAGTATTTGCCAACACCAGGCCTGACAAAGGCTTAACATCCTGGATCTACAAGGAACTCAAAAGTGCTGAAAAGAAAAAAACAAACAACCCCATTATAAAATGGGCAAAAGAGATGAACAGACACTTTGCAAAAGAAGACATCCAAGCAGCCAACAGACACATGAAGAAATGTTCAACCTCACTAATCATCAGGGAGATGCAAATCAAAACCACACTGATATACCACCCAACTCCAGTCAGAATGGCAATTATCAACAACTCAAAAAATAACAGCTGCTGGAGAGGGTGCAGTGAAAAGGGAACACTTCTACACTGTTGATGGGAGTATAAACTAGTGCAACCTCTGTGGAAAGCAGTGTGGCGATTCCTAAAAGCTCTAAATATCAACCTCCCATATGACCCCGCAATCCCCCTACTGGGAATATATCCTGAAGAACTCAAATCACTCTATAAAAAAGATACCTGCACACGTATGTTTATCGCAGTGTTGTTCACAATACCAAGAACCTGGAAACAACCATGCTGCCCATCAAAAGAGGACTGGATTTAAAAAATGTGGTACATATACACGGTGGAATACTACGCAGCCATAAAAAAGAACAAAATCATGAATTTCGCAGCAACCTGGGTGGAACTAGAGTCTATAATACTGAATGACCTCTCACAGAAACAAAGATCCGAGTATCACATGTTCTCACTCATATAATGGACCTTGAACATCCAACGTAATACTATAAGAAAATGACTGATGGTACTGGGAAACTATGGGGGTGGGGAGGAAGATGGGATTAACAGTAGCAAATATCTGTCTGGGGATGGGGAAACACCTCTTATCAACAGGGTGCCTGAATGAAACATAATTGTATACCTAGCCCTAAACTGTACCCCACAAAACCATAATAAAAAATATTGATTATGAAAAAAAAGAAAAAAAGAGACATAACATATACAATATTTCCCTAAAAACAAAGCATTTATAAAAGTCAAAGAATAGTGAAGTGGAACCTTGAAAATATTATATAAGAAAAACTTTTACTTCTCAGTAATAATTTATATACAAAATATTCTTCGTACTAACAGTTTATGTGTTTATTACTTGCTTAGCAGGAAAAAATGTAAAAAAGAAACTAATCATGATTTTTAAATGCAAAATGCTCTAAACTCCAGAGAAACAAGAAGGAACGGGCCCTAGATAAGAGGCTGATATTATAATGGTATGTGCTAACCAAAAGCTTAGATGTTAATTTTATTGATGGGACATTGAAAAGAAGAAATACAATTGTTGCATACATGAAGAATAGTGCTTAAAGTATGTATAAGTCATAAAATATGAAGATATTCAATTTCTTCATATAAAGTGTTCTGGAATGTGTGTGCGTGTGTGTATATATATTTAAATGTAACTTTTACTATAGATAACAAAGCACTCAAAATTCCCTCCTTTTACATTTCATTTACAATAATAAAAAACAGATAGTGAATACCACTTACAATATTTAAGAAACAACGCTTATATTGAAAATAAGGAGCTTGAGATGGTGACTGACAGGTCGTGCTGTAAGAATCTCTGTGGAGGCAAGTGTCAATAAAACTCTTTGTTTGAGTAGGCAGGCGCTGGTGGGAGCGTGAAAGCCCGTCTGAGGGGACACGGGTGCATGCACTGGGTCCCCACTCTGAGGGTGACTGCAAGCCCTCGCCATCCTGAAATTAGAGCGCAGCTCGCAAGATCACCGCAGAAACATCTGTTGCCTGCGGGAATGGCCTGAGAAAAGCCTGCTGAATCCAGCTGATTCCCAGCACGTGGCACCAGGTGCACACCATCACCTGTCATATCGTATACGCTGGAGCGCAGGATAGGATTATTGGAGAGAGAGCATGGGGGAATCCTGCGACTAGTCCACGCGTGGTGAGGTGCCGCCCACCAAAGCCATTTTCCAGGCAAAGATTTGCATTGCCTCGCCCAGTTCCCCAGCAGCCTCCAACTTGTTGCCTAAGTGGCACACAACTATTGCCCCAGGTGCGCCCTCACTATTGAAGGAGGAGAGAGACTGCTCTGGGTTTTGCCTCACCACTCCACCTAACAAGGCGCTGGAAGGGGCTGCACCCAGAGCCCAGAGATCCAGTCTCTGTGAATGGCAGATCAACCACTCAGGTGTTGATCGCGATCCAGAGGGAATATCCTGAAAACACAAACTTCGGAGGGACCTGAGGAGTGCTGAGTTCCAGGCGCCCCACCCCCTACCCTGATCCAGCCGTGGGACAAAGGGGGTGGCCAGAAAAGGAGAGGAAGAACTCCGAAGAGATCAGTGGTGAGTCCGGGGCTCACCCAAACCTCCTCCTCTCCAGCAAGCCTCTGAACGTCAGACCCACACACCTGGGCCACGACTGAGAGGGACAAACCCACACAGAGCCCGGACGTCAGTTTCAAGAGGAGAACCCCATTCCAGGATAGGCCTGGCTGGAGCAACCTCATGAGATTACATCCCTGGGGAAGAGACTATTCTGGGCATTCCCACCAATGATCTCCCTGACCATAAAAGGGTGGGAGGGGAGGCCTGCAGCCCCACCCACCTCCACTGCCCCTCCCCCTTCCCCGCTTTGTTCTTTGAGGAGAGAGTGAAAGAGGTAGCTCTGCAGGAGAGATCTGATTATGAAGCCTGTAAAAAGGGGACAGGTTTTTTTTTTGTTGTTGTTGTTTTGTTCACTTTTGTTTATATCTGCATTATTTTTTTTTTTTTTGAGTGGAAGTCTCACTCTGTCACCCA
>NW_007246574.1:100458-129728 GCF_000164805.1 Carlito syrichta
CCTTCCGCCTCAGCCTTCCAAGTAGCCGGAATTACAGGCATGCGCTACCACGCCCGGCTGATTTTTTGATTTATTGTAGAGATGAGGTCTCGCTGCCCAGGCAGGTCTCGAACCCGCGGGCTCAGGCAATCCACTCACCTCAGCCTCCCAAAGGCGCGGGATTACAGGCTGAGCCACCGAACCCGGCTGCATTATTTTTAATTAAAAAAAATATCTGGCTGTTAGCTCATCTATTTTAAAAATATTTTTCCTTTGTGCATGAATGTGTATGTGAGGCTTTGATCTACATCCCTCCACCCAATTTGTTTTCTTTTCTTTTTCTGTTTCTTTCTTCTTTTATTTGCCATTCTCTGCTTATATGTGTATATGAATGATTGAGTGTTCATCTTTTGATTTTGTTGTTAGTTTTTGCTCTTTTGTTCTTCTGGGGTTTTTTCTATATTCATTTTTTATAGTTTAAGAGGTGTGTCAATATATGTGTGAGGTTCCACCTGGATCTCTCCCTTTTTAAATTTCTTTTTTTTAATTCTCCCCCCTTCGGTCTTTTTGGCTTCTTCTCTATTCACTTTGTACTAGGCATGTGTGTTTGTATATGTGTGTGTGTGTGTGTGTGTGTGTGTGTGTGTGTGTGTGTGTGTGTTTAGTTTTCTTGGGGTTTTTTTTTTTGATGTTGCTGTGGTTTCTTTTGTTTCCCTTTGTTGTTATTCCAGATTGTTTTGTAGTGTGTGTGGGTTTCTGCTTTGCATTGTCATATAGAGTGGTGTTGGGGAGTGAATCTCAGGGAACACATACCACAGTAAGTGAACATTTTAATTTGCAAGTAGCATCTGACTCCTAGCGCCCCATCCCCCACTTTACTTGGATTTCAGAAACTACAAGAAACAGCAAAGCTTCCCTGTTACCATCCTGTTTCAAAATAGAATAAATCCAGAGACTGGATCAGGGAAGAATAGAGGACTGAGCAAACATCAGAAGAGAAGCCTCTCCCACTGACATTGAATAACAGAACTAAAGAAATAAAAAACAAGGGATCTGTCACAAATGAGGAAAAGCCAAAGGAAGACCTCAGACAATTCCAAGTCTACCAAAGACAAAACTCCTGGGAAATCAGACCTTGGTGCCCAAATAATGGAAGCCACCAACGACTGACAGAGATTAGGGAATGGATAGAAAGAGTGAATTAGATCTCAAGAAAGACAAGATGCAACACTGAAAGAACTTGTAACAGAGATTCTGGCAATAAAAAATTTCATCCAGGAAATAAATAGCAAGATGACAAGCATGGAAAGCAAATTAATCTAGCTGAAGAAAGAATCTCAGAACGTGAAAACCAGAACATGGAACTAACCCGATCTGTAAAAAACATAGAAAGAAGACTCAGAAGGAAGGAACAAAGCCTATAAGAGATGTGCGATTATATCAAGAGGCTGAACCTATGCCTGATTGGTATCCCAGAAGAGGAAAGGGAAAATGAGAGCAACTTGGAACAAGTATTCCAGGAGGCAATTCAAGAAAACTTTCCCCATCTCACCAGAGATGTGACTAGCCAAGCACAAGAGATGCAGAGAACACCCACAAGATATCAAATGAGAAGACCAACACCTAGACACATAGTAATTTGCCAACATAAAGTAGGCACAAAAGAAAAAATCCTAAAGGCAGCAAGAAAGAAAGGTCAGACTACCTATCAGGGAAACCAATCAGAATAGCAGCAGACCTATCAGCAGAAACACTACAAGCAAAAAGGGACCACAGGCCTATATTCAAAGTCCTCAAAGAAAAACAATTTTAACCAAGAATTTCCCATCCAGATCAGTTCAACACCAGTGATGGAGAATCAAAATGCTTCCCAGATATCCAATCCCTAAGAGATTATGCATCTTCCAGACCAGCTCTACAAGAAACACTTAAAAAAGTTTTAAGCACAGAAGAAAGAAAATAAAGAATGATCACATACTTCCCAAGAGAACAGCAGAGCACAGAATCAACAGAGAATACAACACAACAAGAAACTTGAAAACACATGCATACATTAACCCCAAAGCTAAAAAGAAAACAAGCAAACAAGGAAAAATTTTTTTGTAAGAACCTCATGACAGAGATAAGCAATCACATTACAATAATCAGCCAGAATGTGAACAGACCAAATACACCACTGAAAAGACACAGAATTGTGGACTGGATAAGAAACCATGACCCCATTATTTGCTGCATCCAGGAGACTCATCTCACTACAAGGGATGCACACAGACTCAAAGTTAAAGGATGGAAAACGAGTTTCCAGGCAAATGGATCACAAAAGAAGGCAGAAGTTGCAAACTTAATATCAGACAAAACAACCTTTAAGCTTTCAAAAATTAAAAAGATGCACAAGAACACTACATAATGATAAAAGTTTCAATCCATGCTAAACATATATGCACCCAACACAGGAGCACCAGCATTTATAAAGTAACTACTAAATAAACTAAAAATAGATATTGACTCTAACACTATTATAGCAGGGGACTTGAATACCCCACTGACAACCCTATATAGATCATTGAGGTAAAAAAGAGATCCAGAAGCTAAACTTTACACTTGACCAAACGGACTTAGTAGATACCTACAGGTTATTCCACCCAACAACCACAGAATATGCATTCTACTCATCACCACATGGAACATACTCCAAGATTGATCACATCCTTGGCCATAAATCAAGCATAATCAAGTTACATAAGGTTGAAATCTTGCCATGCACATTCTCAGACCACAGTGGAATAAAAATAAATATCAAAACTAACAACATTTCCCCAAAGCCCTCAAAGACATGGACACCAAACAGCATGATGCTGAACAATGACTGCGTCAACACTGAAATCAAAGCAGAAATTAAAAGATTTCTGGAAACAAATGAAAATGAAGAAACATCTTACCAAAACCTCTGGGATGCCATGAAAACAGTTCTAAGAGAGGAATTTATATCTCTATGAGCACACATCAAAAAAAGGGAAAGATCGCAAGTGGAGAGTCTAACAAATCACCTAATGGAGCTGCAAAGAGATGACCCTCAAACCCTAACTTTAGCAGAAGAATCCAAATCACACAAATAAGAGCCCAAATACAGGACATAGAAGACAAAAATATCATAGAAAATATTAACAATACAAAAAGCTGCTTCTTTGAAAGAATTAACAAGAATGATGGGGCCCTAGCCAGAATGAACAGGAAAAAGAGAGAAAAAGCCCAAATAAACACAATCAGAAATACAAAAGACCATATCACAACTGACCCTGAAGAAATACAAAAGATTATCAGAGATTACTATGTGCACTCATATGGAAACAAACTTGATAACCTAGATGAAATGGAGGACTTTCTGACATCACACAACCTCCCCAGGTTAAAACAAGAAGACATTGAGACACTAAATAGACCAATAACAACCCAGGAAATTGACTCTGTCATACAAAAACTACCTACAAAAAAAAGCCCTGAACCAGAAGGCTTTCTAGCAGAATTCTACAAAACGTACAAGGAGGAACTGATATCAATCCTACTGAAAGTATTCCGGGCAATTGATAAAGATGGAATTCTCCCCAAATCATTTTACAAAGCTAACATTACACTGATACCCAAACTGGGTAAGGATCCAGCAAAAAAAGAGAACTACAGGCCAATATCCCTTAAGAACATAGATGCAAAAATCCTCAACAAGATTCTAGCAAAGCGGATCCAAAAACACATCTCAAAAATCATCCACCATGACCAAGTAGGCTTTATCCCCATGATGTAGGGCGAGTTCAACATTCACAAGACCATAAATGTAATTAGATACATCAACAGATGTAAAAAAAAGAACCACATGATTATCTCATTAGATGCAGAAAAAGCTTTTGATAAAATCCAGCATCGCTTCTTGATAAAATCCCTCAAACACCTAGGTATAGAAGGAACATACCTCCAAATAGTAAGTGTCATCTATGACAAACTCACAGCTAACATATTGCTAAATGGACAGAAACTAGAAACATTTCCCCTGAAAACTGGAACAAGACAAGGTTGCCCATTCTCACCCCTCTTGTTCAATATTGTGTTGGAAGTCCTAGCTCGGGCAGTTAGGCAAGAGAAGAAAATCAGGGGTATCCAAATAGGAAAAGAGGAAGTCAAGTTATCCCTCTTTGCTGATGATATGATCCTATACCTTGAAAATCCAAAAGAATTTGTCAAAAATCTGCTTACACTGATATATGACTTTGGCAAAGTCTCGGGATACAAAATAAATGTGCAAAAGACTGTTGCAATCCTATACACAAACAGGCTGACAGAGACCCAAATAAAAAGCACAATCCCATTCACTATAGCCACCAAAGAAAGGAAATACCTCGGCATCTTCCTAACCAGAGAAGTGAAAGACCTTTACAATGAGAATTACAAAACAATGTCAAAGAAATCCAAGAAAAGACAAACAAATGGAAAAATATTCCATGCTCATGGATAGGAAGAATCAACATTGTTAAGATGTCCATCCTACCAAAGGCAATCTACAGATTCAATGCAATACCCATTAAGTTGCCAATATCATTCTTCTCAGACCTGGAAATGACAATACAGAAATTAATATGGAAACATAAACGACCATGAATAGCCAAAACAATCCTTAGCAATAGAAACAAAGCAGGAGGTATCACACTTCCAGACTTCAAACTTTACTATATGGTTACAGTAATCAAAACAGCCTGGTATTGGTACAAGATCAGGCACATAGACCAGTGAAAGCAAAGCCTTAATTCCTCAACCAACTCATCTTTGACAAAGCCTCCAAGAACAAACACTGGGGAGAGGAGAACCTATTCAGTAAATGGTGCTGGGAAAACAGGCTGACCACATGCAAAAGATTGAAACAGGACCCCTACCTATCACCATACACAAAAATTAATTCTAAATGGATCAAAGACCTAAATATAAAACCTCAAACTGTAAGAATCTTAGAAAATGTGGGAGATTTTTTTCCAAAATAAAACAAATTTTTTTCTGAGTGGAAAATGAACAGTATACAGAATTTAAATATGCTTGATGACGGACTGGCTGTACAAATATTTTAGAAAAATAATGCTAATTTTTTTACTTATATATTAATGATTAGCAAGTTTTATGTATTAAAAAATGATACTAATTATTTTCAAAAACATTATTATACATTGCAGGTAATAGAACAGATAATAAAAACCAGAATCTCTCTCTCACTCTAACTTTCTCTCCCTTTCTGTTTCTTTATTGCTCTCTTTTTCTCTGGTATCTCATCTTTCTATTTGTATATATTTGTATATAAATGCTGACCTTTGCATAAATGATAATAAAGTTCAGTAAAAAAATCCACAGTTGAAAATAACTGAAAAATAACAGTCATTCAGTTGGCTGTAAGTTAAAATTGGATATTACATGAAACAATCAAATATAAGTTAAATTGATAAAATATTCTGGGAGAAGTGAAAAATTGGTACAAGAGTTGTATATGGAAAACCTATGATTGAGAGACACAAGTGAATCATGTTTTATATTTAAAAGAAGGTTTAAAGCAGTATTATAGAAAATAAACATAATTAGTTTGCGATTCAATTCAAATTATTTTTAAAACTCCAAGATTTATGGGTGAAGGGAGTAAGTAAAAGTGTAGTTTTCGCATAATGATTGAGAAATGTAGTTTTAAATACTGCCATTAAATATTAACAACTCATAAAACAATCATAGACTAGACATATCAAACTATAAAGAAGAATTAAAGGTCTTGATCAACACAGATTTATAGAATACATGTAAGCTAGATATAAAATTATGTATAAATAGAAAATAAAATATTCTAATAAATAAAATACATAGATGATATATTGCTCAAATAAAACAATATACATAATCAATCTACTGACTTCAATTTATTACTTTTTAAATTTTGATCTCCATTACACATGGTTTACTTCCACCGTGAGAGTTGGTTTTACTTCTCCATAAACATAGAAATAATATTTTATCTCTTACTATCTGAACTATATGTGATAGGCAAGGCACAGAGAAGAAGAAGCTGAGACAAAGGAAATAGTGTCCAACAAAATCACTATAACTGTATCTTTACTCCTTTTTTCTCCTGAGTGTATTATTATTATTATTATTATTTTGAGTAGGAATCTCACTCTGTCATCCAGGCTAGAGTGCAGTGGCACGCTCACGGCCACTGCAGCCTCGCCCTGCTGGGCTCAGGCAATCCTTCTGCCTCAGCCTTCCAAGTCGGCCGAACTACCACACCCGGCTTATCTTTTTGATTTATTGTAGAGATGAGGTCTCACCAAGATGCCCAGGCTGATCTTGACCTCTGAGCTCAGGCAATCCTCACACCTCAGCCTCCCAAAATACTGGGATTACAGGCTTGAGCCACTGTGCCCAACCTGTAGTATTATTTCTACTGAGCTTAAACTGATGGCTTTTATAAATTTTTAATTGAATTCTGCTGGACATGATATGAGTTCAGTACCTATAAAATGCCTGATAAATGCTAAATGATAATTCACTATGATAGTCATGAAAAATAGTGCAGTTGAGTAAAAAAAGATGTGGGTAAGGTTTGTGCTAGTAATGATCTACACAAATTGATTTGTCAAGCAACAGTATATTAATATCCTGGTTTCCACCCGGCCTGAATTTCAAATCCTTTTTAAACAACTGAATCAATAAAGATGAGCAATTTCCCTAGTTTAGATTTGGTCTCCTTAGAGGTCAAAAGATGATTCATTTACTATGCTACTGTGGTAAAACTGTTTAACAAAGAATATAACCAATTACTGAATTTGTTACAAAGTATTATCCAAGCTTCACAGTACTTTAAGTCATATAAAATGACCATCTGTTTTCACTGAGCCATAAATGTAGTAATTAAACTATGGTTAAAGTTTACTTTTTAAAAGTAGTTACTAAAGTGATTGTTCGTGAAACAGAAAAATTAAAATGGACATATAGAAACAACACAGTTGAAGTATTGTAATGTTACTCTATTAATGAAAAATATGGATTACACATCTGTTGAGAGATTTCCAGGGATTTTAGAATATTGATCTTAAAAAAAGGACCCCTAATATAATAAAATATTACATTTTGTGATTTTTTTAGATGTTGGAGTTTATCTGAAAATGACACTGATTAACATAGCCTGTTTTCATAATGTATATGAATTTATAAAATGTACTTATTAAAATAAAACCAAAATGTTTGGAATCCAATAGTTTTGAGGAATTGACATGCAGTAATACAAAATATTAAAATATAAATTAGTAAATCCAAAATAAAACTTAATTCTTAAGTTTTTAGAGGTCACAGAAATGTGATATAATAGAAAGATATTTACAGAAAAAGAAAGAAGCACACATTAAAATGTGGTGAGACAGAGGAAATTCCTTTTTTCACAAATTTTTTCAGTTTACAAATATTACTGATTATTGCTGGAATTAATCCTACCCTGTGAATGGAATCCTTGAAAGTACAGTAACTCTTGGTATTTTCTGGGCCATCCTCAGGAGACAGGAGTTCAAGTTTGAAATTACAGAGGGTGGTAGTGTTACCTTTCTCAAAGAGTATCATGAGTGGTCTAAGGTACAAGAAATGTAGTATGTAATAATATTCCAAAAATATGAACTAAGGCCAGGTGCAGTGACCCATGCCTGTAAACCCAACACTTTGGGAGATGGAAGTAAGAGGATTTCCTGAGCCCAGGGATTTGAAACTAGCATGGGCAACTTGGTGAAGCTTTGTCTCTAAAAAAAAAAAAAAAAAAAAAAATACCCGGACATGGTGGCACACACCTGTAGTTTCAGTTATTTGGAAGGAGAGCTGAGGCAGAAAGATCACCTGAGCCCAGCAGGTCAAGGATGCACTTCACTCTAACATGCCACTTCACTTACATGTCAAATAAGAAATTGTCAAGATGTATAAGCATATAGATCTGACAGCATTTCATTGCCACACCTAGAATTTCTACTGTATCTCTTCCAGCATTTCATTGCCACACCTAGAATTTCTACTGTATCTCTTCATCTGTTGTTTGGTGCACTTGAAGAGGGTGATTAATCCAGACATTACCCCTGCCTACCCACAACACTCACAGCTCAGTAATTACTTTTCTAAAGTGGGATGATCAGGATAGATCCAGAATCTACAGTAGTACCATTACTAGTGCTAATATTTGTTACCTGGTTCTCTCATGGAATTATTCGATTCAGATTTTTGATAAGCCTGCCTCCTATGATTCTCATATTCTTATTTTAAGGGTTACTCTCCAAAAGCACTTATAACACTTATAATAATATATAACATTACAATCATAATTTTGTTCCTTAAACTTATGTAGTAATTGTTATGATATTTGAAAAATATCATTAATTTCATGTGGTTTCATTAGACACTATAACATTTTTCCAAATACTTTTGGAAGATTTTGTTTTAGTAGAATTATATAAAAGACAGTGAGTCAAGTGTTATGCTCGACTGAATAGTTCATGGACTGCCAAAGTTTGGAAACCATTTTTTTCAGGGAGTTTAATTATAGCAGGCCACAGGAAATAATGAAAATCCAATCAGTCCAAATGTTGTATAGAATAGCTAAAACATAGTGTTGACTAAATCTTCACCTGGGAATAAATTGACAAGCAAGCAAGTGATATATTTTTTCTGCTTTTCCATGCTCTCTCAAATCTACAGTCTCCTGTGACACTGATAAAAATATTCATTGAAAGTTAAAGTACTTAAAATCATTCTATGTACTCATGTTACATTATCGAAAATAATAAATTAAAAACTTACTCTATTTTAAAATGGCAATCACTGTGTTTATGAGTTACAGTGTGATGTTTTAATATAACCTATGTAGTGAACAAATCAGGCTAACGAATGTATGCAAAACCTCATTTACTTATCATTTCTTTGTGGTGAGAACATGTAAAATCACTCTTTCAGCAATTTTGAAACATATAACACATTATTATTAACTGTAGTCACTGTGCTGTGAAATAAATCACCAGAATGTACTCTTCCTGCCCAACGGAAACTTGTACCTTTGACCAACATCTCCCCTTTCCTCATCCACCACCTCCCCAGATGTCTGCAGTCCCACTTCATTGCAATGTTATTCATAATGGCCAAGATATGGAAACAGCTGAAGCGCCCATAAATGAATGACCAGATGAAAAGGCGGCAGATGTACACAGTGGAATACTATTCAGCCTTTAAAAAGAAGAATATTATGTCATTTGTGACAACATGAATGAATCTAAAAGACACACTAAGTGAAATAAACTAGACAGATTTAATTTTTCAAATATTAAAATTTAAAAGCATCCTATTTTCTTAAGTGCTTCTTTGTAAATTTTTTGTTATTCAGTTATTATTGAAAACAAAAGAGAAATCAGATAAAGTTTTCATATGGTTATATATATTTGATAGATTTTAATCTAATGTAAGAAAAACTGTTGTATGGAGAACATTTAAAAAACCATGCAGGCCGGGCTCGGTGGCTCAGCCTGTAATCCCGTAATCCCAGCGCTTTGGGAGGCCAGGTGAGCGGATTGCCTGAGCCCGCGGATTCAAGACCCACCTGGGCAACTTGACGAGACCTCATCTCTACAATAAATAAAAAAATTAGCCGGGGTGTGGTAGCGCGCGCCTGTAGTTCCAGCTACTTGGAAAGGCAGAGGCAGAAGGATCGCCAGAGCCCAGCAGGTCGAGGCTGCGGTGGCCGGGAGTGGCCACTGCACTCCAGTTTGGGTGACAGTGAGACTCCAACTCAAAAACAAAACAAAACAAAAACATGTAAATAAATGCTTATTTTTCTAAATATAATTTAGTAAGTAAAATTTGCATGAATCAATTAAACAGCACATTTTACTGTTTGGGGATGTTTAATTTAAACAAGGAATACAAGATAGATTAAAATGAGTAATTATTACTGCATTTCCCTATAATCAGATAAAAAAAATAAGAGGGAAAATCACATTATTATCTAGATAGATGCTGAAAGCTTTGAAAGCTTTTAAAAATAGTATTTAAATATCTCTCTTAATTTAACTTTAGATAAAAATAAGAATAAACATATCTTCCACATGTAATAATAGGTGTCTAAAAGAAATCTCTCTGATAAAGATTATACTTATGTAAGAAATAGAAAAGTCATTCTATTGAAGGCAGTAACACATTTAGAATTGCCACCATTACTGCTACTATAGTCAACACTTTTATATGTTTATAAAATAGGACAAATAAAAATACACATTATACACATTAAATGTAAATAAATGGAAGACATGGAGAGACGGAACATGTTTCTGAAAGAGTAAACCTGTATAAAGTTGATAACTACCTCTGTGTCAGTCTATAAGTAAGTTGAAATAAGGTAAATGTCATCAGAGTGAATAAGTTACTGAGGAGCTAGTTTTAAAATTTATATAAAGAATAAATTTAAAAGCAAAGAAACATTTGCATCATGTAGCCTTCCCTGATTATATATCCAAGCTTCGCATATTGTTACTGCATTTGAAATAATAGAGAATCCACCTATTGATTGCATAGCCTAGTATTTTCCATGAGCCTAATTTTTCCATAGAACATTTAATTAGGTGAATAAGTAGGAGTTCAAAACACAGGCTGCAATATATATGGGAATTAATATACCATACAGCCAGCATGAAATCAACGGTGAAATAATAGACTACTTAGCAATTATGTATAGAAAAGTTTATTTCAATTTAAGCAAGTTTTATTTTAATTTTATAAGCCTAAAATTTTTATTTTTACTTTACAGTTGGAATAGAGAGCCAACAGTAAATAACAACAAATAACAGCAGTGGATGCATGGGTAGAATACATAGGATCATACTTTTTTAGAGATAAAGAAATTAAGGTCTTACATAAGTTAAAACAGAAAAATATGTAAGAGAAAATTGGCCAAATTTGAGTATATAAAATGTGAAAATTTCCATAAGTCGAAAGTGGGACTATGATGTTAAACTGAAACCAATGTAAAAGTAATTTAATTCCTTGACTTATTTGTATATGTACTCTCATTTTTTACATTTATTTCGCATCTGCTTTTAGAGTTCTTTGTCAAATTTTGTCAAGGCTTGGTTAGTTTAGGATGTTTTCAAGGACTCAGCATCCTGCTTTATTGACAAAACCTCTGTGACTTGTTCACTGTGCCCTTGTTTGCACTTGCTATTATATTCTCTATCTTGTTATTATATTCTCTATTTACCATCTCTATCTTGCTATTATATTCTCTATTTACCATCTCATTTATTTTTTAAAACTTAAATTTTTATCTAAAATACATATTTAAGATTAAATAATTTATTTTATTATCCTATTCATCATATACAATGTTTTCAGATTTGATTATGCTTTTTTTTTTTTTATAGAGTCTTAACTTCTCTAATTTTTTTGTCTGACTGTTTTTTGGTCTCTGTACCCAACTTTAAACTATTTTTTTTTTCCTGAGTCAGGGTCTTACTAATTGCCCAGGCCAGAGTGCCATGGCACAATCATAGCTCATTGCAGTTTTGACCTCCTGGGCTCAGGTGATCCTCCCGCCTCAGTCTTACTAGTAGCTAGGTCTACAGGCATGTGCCATCATGCTCGGCTAAGTTTTTGATATCTTTGTAGAGACAGTGTCTTTCTATGTTGCCTAGGCTGGTCTCAACCCTTTTGCCTCGGCTCCATACAGTGCTAGGATTACAGGTGTGAGTCACCACACCTGGTCCGGATCATGCTTTAAAATTATGTAATTTTAGTTCATTTTCCTGGGGAAAATTACAATATTGAGTATTTCCATTTAGGAACATTGTGTCTTTCTCCATATTTAGGTTGTAATCTCAGAGTCTCTATCATAGTGTGTGGGTGCATTCATAAATACATGTGTAGATGTGCATATGTGCATGTAAATTGGGTGTACATGTGTGTATATTTAACTGTGTGTGCCCACGTGTGCACACTCATGTGTGTGTCTATTCACATAGAGATATGTGTGAATGTGTATGTACAGACTTATGTATCTCTGTTCATGTGTGAGAATTGGTGTCATAGGATGGAGAGCTAAACTGGCTTGTGTATTTTGTTCAAATCACATGTTCATTTTACTTAATCGTAGTTTTCACATCTGATTTATTTAGAGCTACACTAACGGATTTATCCTGAAAAGCTAAACCTAGGTTTGACAGCTGAAATATCAATAACTGTTACATCATCTTTGTTTAACTAATTCAAATTACTGTGGGCATCCACGCTGCTGGTTGCACTGTTCTTTCTTATGTGCAGGATCCAGCAGTGAAATTACTTTTTTGGAAGTTGCCTGTTTCAACACTATGGATTTCAAATTTCCTAGCTCTAGAGGGCACCTATATTACACTTTTCTTAGAGTATTCCAGAAAGTCCTCGATACTTTGAACCAATACATCCACTCTGGGTTTTATATTTATGGTTGTATTTCCTCCGTCTTTTCAATGATATTTCAGGACTGAGAACTAAACACATATGTTTAGTCAGCCAGCTCCAACACAGAGTTTGAGTTAATTTTCAAAATTTCAGGTACTCAGATATTTAGAATGTATTTCATATAAGATCAACATCTAAAATAATATGCATATATTTATGCATAAATAAAACTTTTTGTGTTTTATTTATTCATATAGAATACATTTGAAAGTGGATTTAAAAATACATAACGGGAAATGTCATTGAGTTGTTAATTAAATTATAATTTCAAATATTATTATTATTATTAGAGTTGAGTCTCACTCTGTTATCCAGGCTGGAGTGCAGGGGTGCAACCATGGCTCACCGCACCTTCAAACTCCTAGGGTGAGGTGACCATTCCACCTCAGCCTCCTGAGTAGCTGGGACTCCAGGCGTGCACCACCATACTGAGTTAATTTTTTTTTTGAGTTGGAGTCTCACTCTTGTCGTCCAGGCTGGAATGCAGTGATGCACTCATGGCCACCGCAGCCTCAACCTGCTGGACTTAGGCAAGTCTTCCACCTCAGCCTTCCAAGTAGCTGGAACTACAGATGCATGCCACCATGCTTGGCTAGTTTTTGTGACTTAGTTATTGTAGAGACGAGGTCTCACCAAGTTGCCCAGGCTGGTCTCTAACCCCTGGGCTTGGGCAGTCCTCTTGCCTTGGCCTCTCAAAGTGCTGGGATTACAGGCTGAGTCACCGCACCCAGCCCTGAGTTAAATTTTTTTTACATTTTTTTTGTAGAACTGAGATCTCCCTCTGTTGCCTAGGCTGAATTCAAACTCCTGGGCTCAAGTAATCCTCCTGCGTCGACCTTCCAAAGTGCTGGGATTATACGTGTGAGCCATTGTGCCTGGTCTAAAATTATTTTGGGTGTAATAGTGTTACTACAGTCAAAAAGGAACTTGCGCTCATAAATATCAAACACAGTTTCCTGTTATCACTGAGATTTTCAAATGAATTGATTCAAATGTCTGTTTTATAGAAAATATATAGAAGTACCTATACAAAATCTTAACTTTTTCCCTGTTTAATCTGAGGTTACTCGCTGGTAGTGCTTGTGGTTGCAGTGTTTACTTCAAGATTAAAAGAGAGAGAGAGAGAGACAGAGAATTACAAAATACTGTAATCTCCTCTTCCTTTTTTTTCGTAATTCTTGTTAAGATTAGAGACAAATTCTGTTTAAAAATAATTTGAAGAACAGTTTTTATATTTCATTTTCATATTGAAAACCAGTCAGATTTGCTTCAGCCTCAAAGAGCATGTTTATGTAAAATTAAATGAACGCAGGTGAGAGCTGCACTTTATTATTTTTTTAATAGGTAAAGTTAAGAGCAGGGTTACTTTAGAATTTGTTGAGTTGAGAATTTGTTTTAGTCTTTACGTAGAGTTATTTATTTATCTATTTACTTCTTTTATGGTTCTTTAATTGACATGAGAAAATGATGTGACAATTACTCCCTTAACAAATGTTTAAGTGCACAATACGGTATCGTTAACCTTGGCATGATGTTGTACAACAGATGTCTATAAAATATTCATCTTGTATGCCTGAAACTTTATATTCATTAAGTAACTCCCTCTTTCCCACCTCCCCCAGACCGTGGCAACCATTCTACTCTGTTTCTATGAGTTGTCATGTTACTTTGATGTGACACTGGAAGTTAAAATGGATGTAACTTCAGCTGTGATGTGTTATGTTCAACAAATGTATTTAGTTGAACTGTTGCTTATTTCCTAAGACATATGCCAAACCTTGGGTTAGGAATGGGAACTAAGAACATCTTTGTTGTCACATCTTAATGACAATAACTAAAAATAACCAGTATTCAAAATCACTAGGATAATATTTTCTTCTTCTGGCTACATTCATCACCATTCCTAAATTTGCTACTATCATGTCTTTTTATCTTTTTTTCTAAATGATACCACATCTGATCATTTTTTCCTGGTTTATGTAAAGAAATGACTGAGATTTAATTATAATATATCTCGAGTATTTCAATCCTCTTATACAATGAATTCTAAGGCTCTCTCTGGGATACCAGTGTGCTAACTTGAGTAGTTAATTCCACAAAATATACTTCTTCGAAGTTTAATACAGTGGTAGCACTGTGGGTCATTATTTCTCTAATTTAATTCAGTATGCAGGTTACCAACACTTCAAGGTGTTAGACAAAATTCATATTTCAATACCTAAAATGATAAAACTCTGTCAATATTTGGGACAAACCAGAAAATTCTATGAAAACTTTTCAAGGTAATTACAGAGGTGGGGAATAGGTGTAAAAGGAGATTTGATAAAATATTTGATTTAGAAAATAATAATAATTTCGTTCTGTATGTTCCCTAAATAATCTAACTCAAGCTTAATTACAAATTAATTTTTAAAAATTGTATGTTGGAGTTTATACTATGTGCTAAATATTATGCTAAGTCCTTTACATAGGGGATTCCATTTAATTGTCAACCTTTGAAGTTGGTATTTTATGCCCATTTGAAACACAAGTTACCTAAGGTTTATTGAACTGCCCAACTCACAGAGCTAGTGAAGATCATTGAAATAATGTGGGCCAAACTCTGGATTCAAAGTATGTGCTCGTTATTGCTCTGACACGGCTGTTTGTACCTCTGTTAGTTGCACAGGTGTCATTTCTGAACACTTTTCACAACTTCATGCTAGTCTACGTGGCGGACTGAGAAAGACGGGCACTGTATATCACAGCTTGTTCCTTGTGACAAACAGTCCATTTTTCACCCTTGGGACAGGTGGAATTCCAGTTCAAGTGGAATTCCAGTTCACTTTTTTGTTCACCTAAAATGATTTTGTCATCACGTGGAAGACTGTGTGGAAGAGAAAGGCTGAGCCAACTCAGGTTGGCACAAGACAGCTAGTGAGACCCTCTGAGATCCCCAGTGGCAGCAAGTGACCTGCTGAGTGCAGCTACATGAGTGAGTCTGGACAAGAGCAGAGGAAAACCTAAACAGTCAATCTGCAGAATCAGGGAAATTGGTAATTTCATGTTTTAAGTCACTGAATTCTGAGTTTTGTTTTTAATGCATATACAGATAACTGATGAAGCACATAACCACAGTTTTCCAGATAAGAATAATTTCTGAAAGTGTATTTTATCGTACAACTTTAGGGGTGAGTGTGTGTGTGTGTGTGTGTGTGTGTGTGTGTGCGTGTGTGTGTGTGTGTGTGTGTGTGCGCAAAGAATGAACCTAGGAACCCCTTGCTACTTGGTTTCTGTAAAATTATGCTGTGCTGTAGTTATGTAACACAGAGGCCTGCCTTAGACGGTGGAGATTCTGTTAGATTTGTGGCTTTTGCCACTTAACCATCTCACTCTCTTCCTCCTACAATTTTATCTTATTTATTCCTTTTCTATTTTTTTTTTTTTTTTTTTTTTTTTGAGTTGGAGTCTCTCTCGGTTGCCCAGACTGGAGTGCAGTGGCTGCTCCCAGCCACCGCAGCCTCGCCTGCTGGGCTCCGGCAATCCTTCCGCCTCAGCCTTCCGAGTAGCTGGAACTACAGGCGCATGCTACCACGCCCGGCTAATTTTTGATTTATTGTAGAGATGAGGTCTCACTGCCCAGGCGGGTCTCGAACCCGCGGGCTCAGGCAATTCACTCACCTCAGTCTCCCAAAGGCCGGGGATTACAGGCTGAGCCACCGAGTCTGGCTTCCTCTTCTATTTCATGTGAAGAAGCTTCCTTTTCCCCTTCAGCTTTATTAAGGTAAAGTTAACAAAGAAAAGTGTATATTTATGTTATGAAATGTCAAGTGTTCATATATGTATAAATATTTTTCAATGATTACATCAAAGTAACATATCAAGCAATTTACATACTTATAGTTTTTAGTGGTAAGGATATTTAAGATCTACTTTCTTGGCAATGTTCAGGTATACAATGCATCATTATTGTTATATCATTATTATTGCTATTATGAGTCAGAGTCTTACTCTGTCACACAGACTGCTATGCAATGGCACACTCACAGCCACCGCAGCCTTGGCCTGCTGGACTCAGGAGATCCTTCTGCCTCAGCCCTCCAAGTAAGCTTGAACTACTGGTGCGCACCACCATGCCCAGCTAATTTTTTTTCCTGGTTCAAGAGACTTTTTGATTTTTAATTTTATGGTAGCGATGCGGGGCGCAAGTGAGGATTAAGTGGGCTTAAGTAGGCTGCACGCAGGTGAAGTTTGGGCTTCAGACTGTCCCTCACTCCCCCCGGTGGTGGGCCCGGTGCCCCTTGTCTTGGCACATGCCCAGCGCCCCCCTGCCTCCTTCCCGCCCTCCCGCCCTCCCTCTCTCTCCACCAGTGTGCAGCGACTGCCGATCCCTCCCTTGTGCTAATGTTTTGATTTGTTGTAATGACAAAGTCTCGCCAAGTTGCCCAGGCTGGTCTCCAAACCCTGGGCTCAGGCAATCCTCTTGCCTCCGCCTCCCAAAGTGCTGGGATTACCGGCGTGAGCCACGGTGCCCAGTTTACACTACCTTGTTATTAACTCTAGTTATCATGCTGTGCCATAATAGATCTTTGGAAATGATTCGTCTTGTCTAGCTGAAACTTTGTACCCTGTTAACAATCACTTCCAATTGCACACCAACCCCATCCCCTAGGAAACAACATTATATTCTGTTTCTTTGAATGAAACTCTTTTTATGTTTCTCATCCAAGTGAGCTCACGTAGTATTTGCCTTACAGTGCCTGGCTCGTTTTTCTTAGCATAATGTCCTTCAAGTTAATCTATGTTGTCACAGGATTTTCTTCTTTTCAGAAAACTGATTATTATTCTGTTGTATATACATATTTCACATTTTCTTTGTCCATTTATCCCTTGGTTGACATTCAAATTGGGTTCAAAGCTTGGCTATTGTAAATAGTGCTACACTAAACATGAGAGTGCAGGTATCTTTTTGACATACTGTTTTTATTTCTTTGGATATACACCAAGGAGTGGAATTGCTGGATTGTACAGTAGCTCTATTTTAGTTTTTTCGGGGAACAGCTATACTCTTTTTTCAGAACAACTGTGCTAATTTACCTTTCCAGCAATAGTCACAAAGGGTTCTTTTACTCTACATCCTTGCCAAGACTCGTCGTCTTTTGGATAATAACCATTCTAACATGTATGAGGAAATCCGTCATTCTGGCTTTAAACTGCATTTTTATAAGAAAAAATAACTTATCTCATCGTCTTTTACCTTGGTTCTAACTTATTAACTTTTTAAAAACTTATATTTTTCCTGACTTCCAGAATTCTTATTTTGTTGTATTTTTATTTTATTTTATAGGTGTGGGGTGCAAGTCAGAATGAGCTCCACCAGTGGCGGCATGCCGGCGAAGTCTGGGCCTCCGACTGGCCCTCACGTGCCCTGGTTTAGGACCAGCTCCCCTTTGTCGCCGTCAGATGTCCCCTCCTCCCCCAGCAGCGTCCTGCCACTGCTGACCCCTCCTTCGTGCTGATGTGACTGATGTTCAGGTCCCACCTGAGTGAGAACATATGGTATGCAGTTCTTGGTTTCTGTGACAGATCACTAAGTACGATGGTCTCCAGCTCCATCCAACGGGCGGCAAAGTCCATGATTTTGTTCTTCCTTATGCCTGCCTAATTCTCCATTGTGTATATACACCACATTTTCTTTAACCAGTCCACTTTTGATGGGCAGTAGGGCTGTTTTCAAGTTTCTGCTATTGTGAATAGTGCAGTTATGAACATGCATGTGCAGGTGTCTTTTTTGTAGAACAATTTATGTTCCTCTAGGTATATTCCTAAGAGAAGGATTGCTGGATTGTTTGGAATGTCAAGTTTTAGTTCTTTTAGGAATCACCACACTGCTTTCCATAGCGGTTGAACTAGTTTGCACTCCCACCAAAGTGTAGAAGTGTTCCTTTTTCTCCACACCCGTGCCAGTATGTGCCGTTTTTTGATTTATTAACGATAGCCATTCTGACGGGAGTTAGGTGGTATCTCATTGTGATTTTGATTTGCATTTCTCTGATGATTAGTGAAACTGAGCATTTTTTCATGTATCTGTTGGCTGCTTGTATATCTTCTTTTGAAAAGTGTCTATTCATGTCCTTTGCCCACTTTTTAATAGGGTTGTTTATTTTTCCCTTTCAGCCTGTTTGAGCTCCTTGTAGATCCTGGATGTTAGGCCTTTGGCAGATGCATAGCTAGCAAAAATTTTTTTTTCCATTCTGTGGGTTGTCTCTCCACTCTTTTGAAGAATTCTTGGCTGTGCAAAGGCTTTTCAGTTTGACCAGGTTTCACTTGTCTATTTTAGCTTTTAGGGCATTCACTTTTGGGAATTCAATCAAGAATTGGTTACCTACTCTGATGTGCATAAATGAGTTTCTTATACTTTCTTCTAGGATTCTTATGGTTTGAGGTTTTATGTTTAGATCTTTGATCTAATTAGTGTTGGCTTTTGTATATGGTGAGGTCCAATTTCACTCTTCTGCATGTGGTCAATCAGTTTTCCCAGCACCATATGCTGAATATGGTCTCTTTTTCCTAGTGGTTGTTGTTGACTTTGTCAAAGATGAGCTGGTTGAGAGACTGAGTTTTTGCTTCTGGAATCTCTGTCCTGTTCCATTGGTCCATGTGCCTATTCTTGTACCAGTATCAGGCTGTTTTGGTTACTGTAGACTAATAGTAAAGTTTAAAGTCTGGAAGTGTGATAAAGTCTGCTTTGTTCCTTTTGCTGAAGATTGTTTTGCCTATTGTGTGTTTTTAAAAATTTCCATATTAATTTCTGTACCGTTGTTTCCAGGTCTGGGAAAAATTATGTTGGTAATTTGAAGGATATTGCATTGAATCTGTAGATTGACTTGGTTGGGATGGGCATCTTGACAATATTAATTCTTCCAATTCCTGAGCACGGAATTATCTTCCATTTGTGTTATCTCTGATTATTTGAACATTTTGTAGTTCATGTTGTAGAGATCTTTCGTTTCTCTGATTAGGTGGATGCCAAGGTATTCATTTTTTTGTGGTTATTGTGAATGGAATTGTGCTTTTTATTTGACACTCTGTCTGCTTGTTGTTGGTGTACAGAAACGCAACAGTCTTGCACACTGATTTTGTATCCTGAGATTTTACCAAAGTCATTTATCAGTGTGAGGAGGCTTTAGACAGACTACCTAGGGTTTTCAAGATATAGAATCATATTGTCCTCAAAGAAGGATAGCTTGACTTCCTTTTTCTATTTGGATACCCCTAATTTCCTTCTCTTGCCTGATTGCTCTGGCAAGGACTTCTGGGACTATGTTGAACAGGAGAGGTGAGAGTGGGCATCCTTGTTTTGTTCCTGTTCTCAGGGGGAATACTTCCAACTTTTGCCCATTAAGCACAGTGTTGGCTGTGGGCTTATTATAGATGGCTCTTACCATTTTGAGGCATATCCCTTCTGTGTCTAGGTGCTCAAGAACTTTTATCAAGAAAAGATGTTGGATTTTGTCTAATGCTTTTTCTGCATCTGATGATATAACCATGTGATTCTTGGTTATACATCTACTGATGTGCTGAATTACATTTATGGTCTTGTGAACGTTGAACCAGCTTTGCATCTCAGGAATGAAGTCCACTTGCTGTCAGTTGAGGTAGGTTGTTCTGGGTGATTACCATTGTTTGTGCTTGGGGGGCTGCTTTTTCATGCGCTATGTCTTTACAATTCTGAGAGTTAGTTTTTTGTTTTTTCCTCATTTATCTCTGTGAAAGAGGGGAAAGCTCTCCCTTGTGGCAGGTTCTTGTTACTGTAGTTTATTTATCGCCAGCTAAATGAGTTGGACTGATTCTCCACCTGTTCTTTGTGTGCTTGACGGCTGGTGATAGGGAGAAGAAGGGACTGAATGAAGCCCATCTCAGAATCACTCACCTCCCTCTCTCTTACAGCGTGATCTCAGCTACTGTACACATCTAGCTTGCAGCAAAGGCCTGGGGTGCCCAGATTCCCACATCTGCCTTTTCTCTGTGTTTTCAAGGAGTTCCCTGCTGGTGACAGGGAGTTTCACCCTTCCAAACATGTTCGGGGTGCCTCCTTTAACTGGGTGCTGGATCTCCACCCTCTGCCCTGCCTTGCAAGAGAGATGCTGGTCTGTTGCTCCACCAGGTGTTGGCAGCAGGTGTGTCAGTCAGATTCAATCGGCAAGTGGGCCTTCTCCGCACAGAAACTGCTCCTCATTCCCCTAGGCTCTGAACCCAGCACTGCCTCCCAACCAGGTTTCTTCTCGGGTGACACTGACACTTTGTGCACTGTTGGGGGAGGGAGGGTTGAACCAATTTGGAGCATCTTATGACACCAGCCAGCCTTCTCCAGTCAGATCTTCCTTCTCTGTGCATGCCTGTTGCCAGTGGCTAGTGCAGGGTGGGGAAAGGGGTCACTTGGGACTGTCTGCCGGGTTCACAATGATCAGCCTACCCAAAAGTGCTCTGGATAACTCCATCTAATCATGGCAGAATCTCCACTCTCTGTCTCGCTGGGTGAGAGCAGTGCTGATCTGCCTCTCCATGGTGGCTACCTCGGCTCCTCTCCCTAAATTGCACTTTTGGGTGACTAGTGATGTTGTCACACAGTCATGCAGAGAAAACCGAAGCAGACCATGGGGTGACATTCGGTGAGCGAGCTTAGGGTGCATCTTGTGGGGGTCTAGGACTGTAGGCCTCTGCATCACAAATGCCCAGGGAAACATGTGTCCGCACCTGGAACTCAGAGGAAGCTTGTTGAATGTGTCCTGTCTCAAAGGGGCTCTGTGCATATTCGTGTTTTTCTCACAGATCTCAAGAAAAAAATGAGCATGCTCTTGATCACCCTTTTTCTAAAGCATGCTCTCAACATGTCTGCGTGTCAAAACATTTCTTTCTTGGAGATGAAGCAAACTGCTGTTTGCCGTTCCATAGGGTATAGTGCTAGCATTATTCAGGGTTGAAACAAGCAACTGGAGAAACAGACAAGTTCCATTGCCTTTCCCTCTTGGGGTGTGATAACTTCTTCCTCTGTCTTACAGTTTCATAGAGAAAACTGAAGAAGATCATTTGCTAACATTCAGGGCGTTCACTCGGAAGTATGTCTCTAGGCCTCTGGAACTCAAACGCACAATTAAACATGTGACTGTTACCAGAACGCAAGAGAAGTTTGCTGATTTTGTCCTGTGTTAAAGGAGTCCAGTTACTGAATTGAAACTAATAGTCATAAGGCCTTTGTCACTTTGAATAGAAGTAGTTTTTGTGCATGCATATTTGTATTTTTTCCACCAACCTCACAGAAAAACAAAACGGAACATATTCTTATCACCCTTTCCAAAGGCATGCTCACAACATGTGTGAGCGTCAAAACATTTCTTTCCCAGAGGTGAAGCAAACTGCTGCCTGTCATTCAATGGGTTATAGAGCCTGTGTTTTTCAGGGTTGGAATTGCCTCTGTGCCACACTTGGAGAAACAAATTCTGTTACCTTTCTCTTTTGGGGACGTCGATAACTTCTTTCTTTGTCACACAGTTTCATAGGTAAAACTGAAGCAGGTTGTTTGATCACTTTCAGCAAGTGAGCTTGGCAGTATGTCTCATTAAGGTCTAGGTCTGTAGGTTTTCACATCACAAATAAACAATGAAACGTACCTGTCATTGAAACTCAAAAGCAGCTTGCTAAATGTGTCCTGTCTCAAAGAGGTCCAGTTACTGAATTAAAACCAATAGTCATACAACTTTTTATCACTTTAAATACAAGTAATTGTTCTGCATGCATATTCCTATTTTCTCAAATAAACGTGTCTATAAATGGAACTCAAAAGAAACTTGTTGACTTTGTCCTGTCTCAAAGGGGTCTAGTTACTGAACTAAAACTGATAGTCATACAACTTTTTTGTCACTTTGAATACAAGTAGTTTTCTGCATGCATATTTCCTCAATGGAAAAACCCAAACCCAAAACAAAACACAATCTTTATCACCCTTTTCCAAATCATGTTCACAACACATCTGATTGTCAAAACCTTTATCAAAAGCATGTTCACAACTGGTCTGGCTGTCAAAATGTCTTTTCCAGAAACAAAGCAAATTGTGGTTTGCTGTTCCATAGGTTTAAGCTGTCAGTGCTTTTCGGGGTTGGAACAAACACTAGCCTCTCTGTGTGCCGCAATTGGAGTAACACACAAGTTTCATTACCTTTTTCCCCTTGGATTGTTGATAACTTCTTTCTCTGTCTTACAGTGCCCTAGAGAAAACAGAAGCAGATCAATTACTAACCTTTGAGGAGACTGCTTGGAAGTATGTCTTATTAGCATATGCTAATAATGCACACTTAAATATGTGTCTGTTACTTGAACTTAAAAGCAGCTGGCTGAACTTGCCCTGTTTCAACAAGGTCAAGTTACTGAAATGAAACTAATGGTTGTACAACTTTTTGTCACCTTGAGTACAAGTAGTTCTGTATGGATAACTGTATTTTCTCACCAACCTTAAAGAAAAAGCATACCATTTTGTTACCTGTCTCCAAAACGATGCTCACAACTTGCCTGAGTGTCAAAACATTCCTTCCCCAGAAACAAAGCAACCTGCCTTTTGTTGTCTCATAGGATAAACTGCCAGTTCTTTTCAGGGTCTCCTCTGTGCCACAATTGGAGAAAGAAATAAGGTTTATTACCTGTTTTTCCTTGGGATGTTGATAATTTCTTTCTCTGTGATACAGTTACATAGAGAAAACGGAAGGAAATCATTTACTAACATTCAGCAAGTGAGCTCAGAAGCACAGCTTATTAGGGTATGGATTTGTAGGCTTTTGGATCCCAAATTGGCAGTGAAACGTGTCTGGAACTGGAACTCACAAGAAGCTTTTTGAACCTGTCCTGTCTCAAAGGGGTCTAGAAAGGGAATTAAAATGAATAGTTATATACCTTTTTGTTACTTTGCATACAAGTAGTTATTCTGCGTGCATATTTGTATTTTCTCACAAATCTCAATGGGAAAAAAGCAAGTTATTCATCACCCATTTCCAAAACCATGCTCACAGCTTGCCTGAGTGTCAAAATGTTCCTTTCTCAGAAACAAAGTAACTTGGAGTTTGTCAGTCCTTAGGTTAAACTGCCAGTGCTTTTCAGGGCCACCTCTGTGCCACAGTTGAAGAAACAGGGTTCATTATCTTATTCTCTTTGGGATCTTGAGAATATCTTTTTTCCATCAAACACGTAGATGGATAAAACTGAAGCACATATTTTTATAACATTTAGGCAGGTAGCTTAGAAGTACATCTAGATCTTTAGGCCTCTGGTTCCCAAACGTGCAATGAAACATGTGTCTGTAACTGGAACTCAAAAGAAACTTACTGGATTCGTCCTGTCTCAAAGGGCTCTAGTTACTGAATTAAAACTGATAGTCATACAACTTTTTGTTACTTTGAATACAAGTAGTTTCTCAGCAGGCATATTTGTATTTTTTTTTTAGATTTCAATGGAAAAAAACAAAACAAAATATCCTTTATCACCCTTTTCCAAAAGCATGCTCACAGTATGTTGGAGTGTCAAAACTTTTCTTTCTCAGAGATGAAGCACACTTCTGCTTGCCATTCCATAGGTTATTGTGCCAGGGCTTCTCAGGGTTGGAACGAGCAACCACCTCCTGGCAGAAATTGGAGAAACAAATAAGGCCTGATATCTGTTTTCCCTTGGGATGTTGATAACTTCTTTCTCTTTCATAGAGTTACCTCGAGAAAATGGAAGCAGATCATTTGGTAACATTCAGCGAATGAGCTTAGAAGTACATCTCATTAGTGTCCAGGTCTGTGGACCTCTGGAACCCAAATTCACAACGAAGCATGTGTCTGTAACTGGAACTCAAAGGCAGCTTGCTACACATGTTCTGTCTCAAAGGGGTCCAGTCACTGAAATAAATCTAATGCTCATACAACATTTTGAAGCTTAGAACTCAGGTAGTTTTCCTCAATGTATACTTCTCTTTTCCTTAGCCCTCAATGGTAAAAAAGAAACCACGCCCTCTACCACCCTTTACCAAAAGCATGTTCACAACTAGTCTGGCTGTCAAAACGTCCCTGTCTCAGAAACAAAGGAAATTGTGGTTTGCCATTGCGTAGGTTTAAAATGCCAGTGGTTTTCAGAGTTGGAACAAGCACTCACCCCCGGGCCGCAGTCAGAGACACTAACAAGTGCCATTGCCTTTTTCTCAATGTTGATCACTCCTTTCCCGGTCAAATGATTACATGGAGAAAACCGAAGCAGGTCATTTGATGACATTCAGGGAGACGACTTGGAAGTATGTCTTATTAGCATATAGTTCTCCAGGCCTCTGGATCTCGGATGCACAATCAAAACCATGTCTGTAACTGGATGCAAAAACAGCTGCTGAATTTGTCCTGTCTCAAAGGGGTCCAGTTACTGAATTAAAACTATTAGTCATACTTTTTTTGTCACTTTGAATCAAGCAATTGTTCTGCTTGCATATTTGTGCTTTCTCACAGACCTTAATGGAAAAAAAGCACACCATTTTGTTACCCATCTCCAAAACAAGGCTCACAACTTGCCTGAGTGTCAAAACGTTCCTGTCCCAGAACAAATCAAACTGCGATTTGCAGTTCCATAGTTTTAACTCTCAGTGTTTTTCAGGTTTGGAAGGATCAACCGCCTCTGAGCTTCAATTAAAGAAACAAACGGGCTCCACTAGCATTTTCTCCTTCAGATCTTCATAACTTCTGTCTCTGTCAAACACTTGCATGCAGGGAACTGAAGCAGAGCATTTAAAAACATTTAGGGAGTTAGCTTTGAAGGACGTCTAATGCGAGTATAGGACTTGAAGCCTCTAGATACCAAATGCACGGTGTATGGGTATCCATAACTGAGACTCAAAAGAAGCTTGATTAACCCCACAATCCCCTTACTGGGAATATACCTGGAAGAACTGAAATTACTCTACAAAAAAGATACCCGCACATGTATGTTTATCGCAGCATTGTTCACAATAGCAAGAACATGAAACCAACCGTGCTGCCTATCAAAAGAGGACTGGATTTTAAAAAATGTGGTACATGCACACAATGGAATATTACAAAACCGTAAAGAAGAACAAAATCATGAACTTCGCAGCAACGTGGATGGAATTAGAGTCTATAATACTCAGTGATCTTGCACAGAAACAAAGAACTGAGTATCACATGTTCTCACTCATAAGTGGTCCTTGAACAACTACTGTAATACTATAGGAAAAGGATTGACAGCAGTGAGAAACTGTGGGGCGGGGGGCGGGGGAAGAGGGGGAGGAGTTGGGATTGACAGTAGTAGAAATCTGCCTTGGGAAAGGGGGACACACCTCATCAACAAGGGTATCTGCACAATGAATATTTGTACACCTAACCCTGAATTGTACCCTAGAATTTTAGAATAGAATAAAATTAAATTAAAAAAAAGAAGCTTGATTAATGAGCCCTGACTTAACGTTTTCCATTTACTGAAATTAGCCTAATGGAAGATGAAGGGCCAAGGTGAGTGAGAAATTTTAATCATACCTGTGTTGTTTCATAATAATTCAGAAACAGAGCATTGGTTCACTCCTTTTAACCTACGTCACTGGTTAAAGACAATATTAACAGAAGGCTTGTACTCTGCTCAGTGGGAATCATAGTTTAGGTCCCTTTTTTATGGCTTGGAGTAAATGGGACAATTTTAGAGGTTTATTCCTCACAAGAGACTCTATGACAGATCCCACTGTGAAGGCTGTGGCTATACAACTGACTTTAAATTCACTTGTAAAAATGTGATCAATAATAGAGCTACTTTAGATATTGGCTAAACAGAAAAGCATCTGTGCAGTTGCTGACACTTCTAGTTGCACACAGACAAATACGTCAGGCATTATAGAGATTCAGTTGTAGGGGATTATCAAACAGGTTACTTGATTGAAATGGTAGATTCTTTATCGGTCTCTTTCTTTAGTCTATTTGATTTAGTTGGTTTGGTTCATGGAGACTCTGGCTAAGGAGCATATGCCAAACTCTTGGTATAATCCTCCCAAGAATCCTCCTCTCGGTGGCTCAGCCTGTAATCCCACGCCTTTGGGAAGCTGAGTTGAGTGGATTGCCTGAGTCCGCGGGTTCAAGACCCGCCTAGGCAACTTGGCGAGACCTCATCTCTACAATAAATCAAAAAATTAGCCGAGTGTGGTAGCGCGCGCCTGTAGTTCCAGCTACTCGGAAGGCTGAGGCAGAAGGATCGCCGGAGTCCAGCAGGTCGAGGCTGTGGTGGTCGAAAGCGACCACTGCGCTCCAGTTGGGCAACAGAGTGAGACTCCAACTCAAAAAAAAAAAAAAAAAAAAAAAGGAGTCAGAATAGTAGTCTCCCTGGTGCTCTATATCTTCTCAAAAGTTTTACATGCTTGCAGACAGCCCTCTAGAATGGCAAATGGTCTCTCTTCAACTGAAGACACAGATTCAAAGATATGTGTGACCGCGAGGACACTGTACTTATGAATGACGTGCTGAGACAGTAAATGAGAGTGGTGGCGAGGTTCTAAGCATTGGTCACACTCTCACCTAAGTGACCAAAAGGGGGTAATTTTTAAACAATTAACAACTTAAAACAATTTAAATGCTTCATTCACTAGGCTCCAACAGACTAAACCAAACCATGCGAAACTTTAAGAAAGCAGACAGGTCTTAAAACAGATCAAATTTTGCTTTTCTCTTATAGACTGGAGATTCCAGCACAAAGAAGTTCCTTCAAGTCTAACCCTTACAAAAGAATGAAGTTCTTGTTTCTATCTTACAAAACCCAATGTCCTATGTCCCAGTAAGATTGAGACCAAACAAGTACATTTACGAAAGTGACGGAGTAACATAAATGCCTAAAGTTTTGGTCCATCTCTCAAAATTGAGATGATGACCAAAAAGGGAGGGGAAGACTGTTAAATTAAGTTTAGCCCAAAGTTGTCTCCTTGCATGCTTTGGGTTGACTTAGAGGTTTTCTTGTAACTTTTCACATAGTGAACATAGTAAACTACAACTGGGTATGTAGATGGACTAACCAACTCTTGTGCCAATCAAACGTGGCCAACTGTTCAAACCAGGCTCAAAGGCAAATGCTGAGCTGTAACCAATCTGGCTGCTTCTGTATCTTACTTTTGTTTCTTGTAAATTACTTTCCTTTCTCAGCCCATAATTTTTTTTTCCCCCACCACTATGCCTGAGTCTCTCTGAGCCTGCTCTGGTTGGGGAGGCTACTTGATTTGCAAATTGTTTGTTGCTCAATTAAATTTGTTCAATTTAATTTGTCTTAAGTTATTTTTTGTTGTTGTTTTAACAGGGTCACCTATTTCTCTGTTTTGAGGGACTGTCTTGTGAACTGTAGGATGTTAACCAGTGTCTATGGCCTCTACCCATGACATGACCGTAGCATGTAGTATGATACACCAAAAATGTGACAAAATCCTCCAGGGTGGTGCATAAAGTTACTCCTTGAGCAGAACCCCTGCTGTAATGCACAGGAAATTATTCTCAATTTGGGGGAGGTTTAACAAAAAAATGAAGAGTGGAAAAGTGGTTCTGGCTTTGTGAGGCCTAAGAAACATGAAAACAAAAATGTGGTGACACAATTACACAAATAGAACAATGATCAGCAGTGCTGTGATGGAATATCTGGACCTTGGGCAAATACCTATTGTCTATTTCCATATCTGCCGATATAGATAGCCATAATACTTCTCTCTTGGGGTTTATGTCAAGATTGCTTAATTTTATTTAAAGTACTTGGGAGAGTAGCTGAATTTAATAAATCACTTAATAAATGTTATCTATCTGTATTATTACCATTACTTTTTTATTTGAGTAGAATAATGTCATAGGTAACAATTCTAAGTCATTTAATCAAACTGAAGGTTTTGTATAACAGTGACTAAGAGGGCTTTTTATGAAGAAGAGCTAAAAAGGAAAAACAAAATAAAAACAAAAACAAAACTCTCAAACAAACACCTTATATCTGTGACGGAATCGGTGGAAAGTGAACTCTCTCTGGTAATTTTGTGGGTATGCCTACATATGTATGTTGTATTATTTAGCTTCTACTATTTCAAAAAAGCACATGGAATTGTTTGCAGTACATATATACATAATATCAACAATGCTATTAAGATAGAGATAGGAGTGAGTATTTCCTGACATGTACAGATAGAAATGTCACCCCTTTTAAGTGTCTCAGAGCCGATCAGCAATCAACAATCTATATGTGTTCAACGAAAACCCAGGTTTTTGGCAGCAAAGGAAAGATGATTTATGGGAAATCTCAAATCATGACCAAGAGGAAATGGGTAAATTGTTGTGGTTCACCTGTGAGAACCATGTGTTTTCCCAGCAGCGCCAGATCCTGGGAGACGCGATGTCCGTAAAGAAAGGCCTTTGGCCCCTTGGCAACGACGCTTCCCAGAAAAACATGAGACGGCTTTGTCCCACAGGAAGGGGTCTGCACACCCACCCACACAGAGATGAGGAGCATCACGTGTATTTCTTTAAAGCCTGGGTTCAGGACTTGCGGCATCCGACGGAGAGACCGCGACCCCGGAGAAAACCCTCTCGGAGAGTGTAGACCCGCAAGCAGACACCGCCACACACCGCGTGGTCGCGGCCGGGAAATGCGCCGAGCGCTTCAGGGGGCTGCGACGACGTCCCGCCGGCTGAGACGCGGGCCCGGAGCGCGCCGTGCGGGCGGAGGGGGCTTGGGGACCCGCCCCAGGGCCCGCGCGG
>NW_007246575.1:0-1986 GCF_000164805.1 Carlito syrichta
AGTGTGTCTTTGGAAAAGGGACCAGGAATCTTGGGTTACAATTCCTCAAGAACATTATAGGAGTCTTTCTTTGATATCCAAGCAACTGGAATTCTAGGTCACCAGGAAATATCTTGGCGTCTTGCTGAGAAAGAAGCAGGAATTTCAGGAATGGTAGTCCTCATATACAGAACACTACACGACATGTTGCTATGGAAGAATAAGGAATCTTGGTTTAACGAGGCCTCCATCCCAAAAACCTACAGTCCGTCTTGCTAAGAGATAACCACCATTCAGAATTTGGGAGTAGGAATCTGGATAATGAGAGTCCACATATACAGGAAACTGCACTGTCTCTTGCTAAAGGAGAATAAAGAATCTGATTTACAACTGTCCTCCTTACCAATAAAATTTCAGGGTTTCTTGCTAAGGGCAAAACACGAATTTGGGTGTTTGAAGCATAAACTAGGGAAATGAAATCCTAATATAAAGGCAAATGCACTGACTTTTCCTAAGAAACAATCTGGAATGTGGGTGATATGTTTTCTCAATCTCCAAAAAGTATAGGGCGTCTTCCTAAGATCTAACAAGAATCAAGCATTCGATGCATGTATCTGTGAACATTTGTACTCATATACAGGTAACTGCACGGCTGTTGCTAAAAATAAGGAATCTAGGTTATACGAGTCCTCAGACCTGAAAAACTACAGGGCACCTTGCTGACGTCCAAAGAAGAATCAGGGATTCGAGGCATGATGTGGGTAATAGCAATCCTCATATACAGAAAACTACATGGCCTCTTGCTAACGAAAGAGAAGAAATCTGTTTACCACGGTTCCTCTATCAAAATATCTACATGACTTCTTACAAGAATCAGGGTTTCGAAACAGGAATCAAGGGAAAGAGAGTCCTCACATAAAGGACACTACACGGCCTCCAACTAAGTATGAATATAGAATCATTGTTGTACGCGCCCTCAATCCAGAAAATTCCCAGGTTGTCTGCTATGGGGCAAACAAGAAACAGATCTTCGAGCTCCCCAACTGTTTCAGAGCAATTTAGCATTCGGATATTATGAATCGACCATTTCAGGACTCCAGCAAGATTCTGGTCCAGTTAAAAGTTGTAAATGGTATTAGGCACTCCAAGTCCGTTAGGTACCTTAGAACAACTAAGTCTATTCCAGGACAAAAAGAATCTTCTTGCCATATTTGGATGTAACTCTTTTCTTAAGGTGAACTTTGTAATACTTCCCCGTTGATGTCTCTCTTTTTTTGAAACGGGACAAGGGTTTTGCACTTGCCAAATGTTTACTGCGTACTTTTAATGGTAACCAGCAATCATGGAATTCACGAACCTAAGAAACTTTTTGGCATCTGTATTTTGATATACTGAATTTGGAATCCAAATTGACAGGAAAATTCAAGGCGTCTTACTGAGAATAAAAGGAAATCCGGTTCTAGGGGTTCTCTTTTTCCAGAATCTACAGGGCCTCTTGATAAGGTTTAATCAGCAATCTGGACTTCTCAGTCCCTATATTGTCACAGCTACTTGCTCCGTGGATTCGCCAAATCTGTCATTAAACATCCTCAGGATCTTTCTGATCCTCTTATTTGTTGTAATCAAATATTTGGCTTTAGAAATCCTTTTGTTTCCTGGGACCATCTACGACCATAGTCATATTCCCCAGAATCACAATGTATATTGGTACAAAATTCTTAGCCGGGCTCGGTGGCTCAGCCTGTAATCCCGCGCCTTTGGGAGGCTGAGGTGAGTGGATTGCCTGAGCCCGCGGGTTCGAGACCCGCCTGGGCAGCGAGACCTCATCTCTACAATAAATAAAAAAATCAGCCGGGCGTGGTAGCGCGTGCCTGTAATTCCGGCTACTCGGAAGCTGAGGCGGAAAGATCACTGAGCCCAGCAGTCGAGGCTGCGGTGGCTGGGAGCAGCCACTGCACTCCAGTCTGGGCGACTGAGTGAGACTCCACTCAAAAAAAAAAAAAAACA
>NW_007246575.1:2006-8228 GCF_000164805.1 Carlito syrichta
TCTTTCTGATCCTCTTATTTGTTGTAATCAAATATTTGGCTTTAGAAATCCTTTTGTTTCTACGACCATAGTCATATTCCCCAGAATCACAATGTATACTGGTACAAAATTCTTGGATTCAGGTGACCTCAAAGTACAGAAAATTCTTGTGGGTGAGCAGGTAGGAATTGGGGTTTGGGTTTGGAATATTCGACATTTTCTGGAGGTCTTCTGAAGGGGAACCAGGAATCTTGAATTCCAGTGCCCATAGAACTTTATGGACGTCTTTCTCTTGATATCGAAAAAACTGGAATTTTCGGTCACCAGGAACTGTCTCGGCATCCTGAATAGTGAAGTAGGAAGCTGGATAATGGAGGTGATAATATACAGGAAACTATACATCATATTGCTAAGGAAGTATAAGGAATCTTCCTTATATGTGTCCTCAATCCGAAAATTGCAGGCTGTCTTCCTAAGTGGTAACCACCAATCAGGATTTGAAGCAGGTTCTGGGAAATGGAAGTCCTCACATACAGGAAAATTCACTGCCTATTGCTAAGTAAGAATAAGGAATCTGCGTTACTCAGGTCCTCAATTCCAAAAAAGCTTAAGGTCATCTTGCTATGGGCTAAACACGAATCATGGTGTTTTTTAGCATGAATCTGGGAAATGGAGTCTTTATTTACAGGCAACAACATGACCTTTTCTAAGAAAGCATAAGGAACCTGGGTTACACGAGTCCTCAATCCCAAAAACCTACAGAGCATCTTGGAAAGTGTTAAAACGAAATCAGAGTTTCGAACCAGGATTTATCTAATGAGCGTCCTATTACACAGGAAAATACAGAGACCCTTGCCAAAGAAGAAAAAGAATCGAGGTTATAGCATACCTCAGTCGGAAAAATCAACAGACCATATGGTGTTGGTTAAATAATAATCAGGGTTTAGAACCTGAAACAAAGGTAACAGCAGTCCTCATATACAGAATCTACACGATCTCTAGCTAAGGAAAAATAAGAAACCTATTCTACACGGTTCCTCCGTCACATTGTCTACATGACATCTTGCTAATGGCAAAACAAGAATTAGGGTTTCTTAACAGGATTCTGGAGAAAGGGAGTCCTCATATACAGGACATTACCTGTCCCCTCGCTAAGGAAGAATAAGAAATCTTTGATACACTAATCCACAATCCGAAAAATTCTCAGGGTGTCTTGTTGCGGTATAAACAAGAATCAAGACTTCAAGCTGGTCTCATGTTTCAGAGATATTTGGCTTGTGGCTATTATGAATCAGTCATTTCAGGACTCCAGCAACATTGAGAGCAACTCCAGCAACTCTTGAGAGTTGTAATGTGGTATCTGGTAGTACACGTCCCTTAGGATCCTTGGGACAATTGGGGCCAGATTCCCGGAAAAAAAGTATCATTTTGCCGAATTTGGAAGTAACTTTGTTTTTAAGATGAAGTTGGTAAACCTTAAATATACGTTTGTACTTTATTTGGAGAGGGGCCGAGGGTTTTGCAGTTGGCAAAAATTTAGTAAGAATTATTAAAATGTAACCAGGATTCATGAAATCCGCCTACCTAGGAAACATCTGGGTATCTGCATTTTCTATACAGACTTTTGGAATCCACATGGACAGGGAAAATCAGGAAAGGGAATCCGGTGCTTGGAGTTCTCTATCGCCTAAATCTACAAGGTCTCTTGATAAGGTGTAAACAGCAATCTGGGCTTCTATGTCACCACATTTTTAGTGTGTCTTTTGAAAAGGGACCAGAATTCTTGGGTTTCAATTCCTAAAGAACTTTATGGGAGTCTTTCTCTTCATATCCAAACAACTGGAAATCTAGGTCACCAGGAAATATCTTTACGTCTTGTTGAAAGTGAAGCATGAATTTCAGTAATGGGAGTCCTCATATACGGAACACTACACGTCCTGTTGCTACGGACGAATAAGGAATCTTGCTTAAACGAGGCCTCCAAACCATAAGCCAACAGAACATCTTGCTAAGCGGTAACCAACATTCAGGTTTTGGAGTAGGAAACTGGATAATGGCAGTCCTCATAAACAGGAAACTGCACTTTCTATTGCTAAAAGAGAATAAGGAATCTGGTTTACACGTGACCTCCATCCCAATAAAACTTCAGGGTTTCTTGCTAAGGGCTAAACACGAATATGGTTTTTTAAAGCATAAACGAGGGAAATGAAATCCTCATATACAGACAAATGCAGGGACTTTTCCTAAGAAAGAATAAGGAATGTATGAGACATGTTTTCTCAAGCTCCAAAAAAGTATACGGTGTCTTCCTATGATCTAAACCAGAATCAACCTTTCGATGTATGTATCTGTGAACAGGAGTACTCATATACAGGTAACTGCACGACTGTTGCTAAAAATAAGGAATCTGGGTTATAGGAGTCCTCAGTCCTAAAATCTACAGGGAATCTTGATGACCACTAAAGAAGAATCAGGGATCCGAGGCATGAATGTGGGTAATAGCAATCCTCATGTACAGGAAACTACATGACCTCTGGCTAATAAAAGACAAGAAATCGTTTTTCCACGGTTCCTCTATCAAAAAATCTACATGACTTCTTACTAACAGCTAAACAAGTATCAGGGTTTTGAAAAAGGAATCAAAGGAATGAGAGTCCTCACATACAGGACACTACATGTCCTCCAACTAAGTACAAATACAGAATCATTGTTGTACATGCCCTTAATCCAATAATTTCCCAGGTTGTCTGCTATGGGATAAACAAGAAGCAGATCTTTGAGCTCCCCAAATGTTTCTGAGCAATTTAGCATTCGGATATTATGAATCTGTCATTTCAGGACTCCAACAACATTCTGGTCCTCTTAAAAGTTGTAAATGGTTTTGGGCACTCCTAGTCCGTTAGGTTCCTCAGAACAACTAAGGCCAGATTCCAGGACAAAAGGAATCTTCTTGCCATATTTGGATGTAATTCTGGTCTTAAGGTGAACCCTGTAATCCTTCCCCTTCCGTGTCTCTTTTTATTTTGAGACAGGACTAGGATTTTGCACTTGCCAAATGTTTACTACGTACTTTTAAAGGTAACAAGGTATCATGGAATCCACGAACCTAGTAAACTCTGGGTATCTGTCTTTTGATATAATGAATTTGGAATCCAAATCGACAGGAAAAATCAGGGCATCTTACTGAGACTTAAAAGGAAATCCTGTTTTAGGAGTTCTCATTTTCCAGAATCTACAAGGCCTCTTGATAAGGTTTAATCAGCAATCTGGGCTACTAGGTCCCTACATTTTCAGAGCTACTAGCTCCGTGGATATGCTAAATCTGTCGTTACAGTTTCTCAGTATCTTTCTGGTCCTCTTGTTCGTTGTAATCAACTATTTGGCCCTAGAAATACTTTTGTTTCCTGGGAATATCTACGACTGGAATCATATTCCCAAGAATGGAAATGTATATTGGTATAAAATTCCTCGATTCAGGTGACCTCAAAATACCTAAAATTCTTGTGGGTTTTCAGGTAGGAAATGGGGTTTTGGGTTTGGAATATTCCACATTTTGGGGAGGACTTTTGAAGGGAACCAGGAATCTTGGATTCCAGTACCTAAAGAACATTATGGACGTCTTTCTCTTCATATTAAAAAAACTGGAATTCTCGGTCACCAGGAACCATCTCGGCATCCTGCAGAGTGAAGCAGGAAGCTGGTAATGGAGGTCGTCATATACAGGAAACTACACGTCATGTTGCTAAGGAAGTATAAGGAATCTTCCTTATATGAGTCCTCAATCCCAAAAACTACAGGCCATCTTCCTAAGACGTAACCATGAATCAGGTTTTTGAAGTACACGTCATGTTGCTAAGGAAGTATAAGGAATCTTCCTTATATGAGTCCTCAATCCCAAAAACTACAGGCCATCTTCCTAAGACGTAACCATGAATCAGGTTTTTGAAGTAGGAATCTGGGTAATGGGAGTCCTCACATAAAGGAAACTTCACTGCTTATTTCTAAGTAAGAATAAGGAATCTGAGTTACTCAGGTCCTCAATCCCAATAAAGCTTAAGGTCATCTTGCTCTAGGCTAAACACAAATAATAGTGTTTTTGAGCATGAATCTGGAATATGGGGTCCTTATTTACAGGCAACTACATGAACTTTTGCTAAGATCGAAAAAGGAATCTGGAGTTACAAGACTCCTCAATCCCAGAAATCTACAGAGCTTCTTGGAAAGTTCTAAAAAGAATCAGTTTCGAAGCAGGATGTATCTAATGAGACTCCAAATATGCAGGAAAATATAGAGCACCTTGCGAAGGAAGAAAAAGAATTGGGGTTATAGCAGTTCTCAGTCCTTAAAATCAACAGGCCATCTTCTGTGGGCTAAACAACAATCAGAGATTAGAAGCTGGAACATAGGTAATAGCAGTCCTCATATGCAGAATCTACATGATCTCTAGCTAAAGAGAATGAAGAAAAATCTATTACACGGTTCCTCCGTCACAATATATACATGACATCTGCTAAAGGAAAAACAAGAATCAGGGTTTCCAAACAGGTTTCTAGGGAACGGGAGTCCTCATATACAGGACATTACACAGCCCCTCGATAAATAAGAATAAGGAATCTGAGACACACTAGTCCACAATCCGAAAAATTTTCAGGGCGTCTTGATGCGGTTTAAACAAGAATCAAGGCTTCGATGTCGTCTCATGTTTCAAAGATATTTGGCTTGTGGGTATTATGAATCAGTCATTTCAGGACTCCAGCAACATTCTGGTCCTCTTGAGAGTGGTAATCGGGTATCTGGTAGTACAGGACCCATAGGTTCCTCGGGACAATTAATGCCAGTTTCCTGGAGAAAAGTATATTCTTGTCGTATTTGGATGTAACTTTGGTCTTAACATGAACTTGGTAATCCTTAAATTTCCGTGTGTACTTTATTTGGAGAGGGACCGAGGGTTTTGCAGTTGCCAAAATTGAATAAGATATATTAAATATTAATATATTAAATTGTAACCTGGATCCATGGATTCCATGTCCTTAGGAAACAACTGGGCATCTGCATTTTTGTACACAGAGTTTTGTAATCCACATTGACAGGGAAATACAGGGCATCTTGCTGAGAATGGAAAGGGAATCTTGAAGTTCTCAGTCGCCTAAATCTGCAAAGTCTCTTGATAAGATTTAATCAGCAATCTGGGCTTCTATGTCGCCATATTTTTAGTGTGTCTTTTGAAAAGGGACCAGGAATCTTGGGTTCGAATTCCTCAAGAACTTTATGGGAGTCTTTCTCTTGATATCCCAGCAACTGGAATTCTAGGTCACCAAGAAATATCTTGGCGTCTGGCTGAGAATGAAGCAGGAATTTCAGTAATGGGAGTCCTCATATACAGAACTCTACACGACCTGTTGCTATGGAAGAATAAGGAATCTTGATAACACGAGGCTTCATCCCCAAAACCTACAGACCGTCTTGCTAAGAGATAACCACCATTCAGGTTTTGGGAGTAGGAATCTGGATCATGCGAGTCCTCATATACAGGAAACTGCATTGTCTATTGCTAAAGGAGAATAAGGAATCTGGTTTTCACGTGTCCTCTATCCCAATAAAACTTCAGGGTTTCTTGCTAAGGGCTAAACACGAATTTGGATTTTTCAAGCATAAACTAGGGAAATGAAATCCTCATATACAGGCAAATGCACTGACTTTTCCTAAGAAAGAATAAGGAATGTGGGTGATATGTTTTCTCAATCTCCAAAAAAGCATACGGCGTCTTCCTAAGATCTAAACAAGAATCAAACTTTTGAGGCATGTATCTGTGAACAGGAGTACTCATATACAGATATCTGCATGGCTGTTTCTAAAAATAAGGTATCTGAGTTATACAAGTCCTCAATCCAGAAAATCTACAGGGAATCTTGCTGTCGGCTAAAGAAGAATCAGGGATTCGAGGAATGAATGTGGGTAATAGCAATCCTCATATACAGGAAACTACATGGCCTCTTGCTAATAAAAGAGAAGAAATCTGTTTTCCACGGTTTCTCTATGAAAAAATCTACATGACTTCTTACTTAGCTCTAAACAAGAATCAGGGTTTCAAAACAGGAATAAAGGGAAAGAGAGTCCTCACATACAGGATACTACATGGCCTCCCACTAAGTATGAATAAAGAATCATTGTTTACGCGCCCTCAATCCAAAAAATTCCCAGTTTGTCTGCGATGGGACAAACAAGAAACAGATCTTCGAGCTC
>NW_007246576.1:0-1019 GCF_000164805.1 Carlito syrichta
TTATAAGACCTTCCCACAAATCTGGGAAAAAGATCAGACTCGAAAGAGACTGATCAAACTGGACTGTGGGTAAGAGAACTGCCTGAGTTCTGAGTTTCAAGACCAGCCTGGGTAACTTGGGGAGACCTTGTCTCCACAATAAATCAAAAAATTAGCCAGGTGTGGTAGCACACGTCTGTAGCTCCAGCTACTTGGTAGACTAAGGCAGAAGGATTACCTGAGTCCAGCAGGATGAGACTGCAGTGGCCATGAACATGCCACTGCACTCTAGTCTGGGAGACAGAGTGAGACTCCAACTCAGATAACAAAACAAAACAAAAATACAAAACTGAACTGTGAGGGATGGTGTATTATAGAGGAAAAAAAAATAAGAGGTCCAGAAATCTGCATAAGAGTCCTATGACAATCCTGAATACTAAGCAGCACACTCATAGGATGAGATTCCATGAGGTTAGGTAAAAAACTACTAGGGAGCTGTAAATTGCACAACAAAGCTCAGATGTTGTACTTCCAACCAGAAGGCAGGTCTTTATATGTCACTCAAGGCATTCAGTAGAGATCCCAGAAAGATCATACCTTAACAGTAGTGTTCAACTAGCCTAGAGCAAAAATTACTTCAGACCCATTCTAACAAGGCTTAAAACTAAGTCGTGAAGGGATCAAGTTGATTTGCAAGACAATTTTGTCTTGCCTGCCAAGAAAAAAGTAAAAAGCAAAAAACAAAATGCAGGCACTCAACAGCTTAATATTCACATTGCCCAGAATCCAATCAAATTACTAGATGTGCAAAGAAGCAGCAAATCATGAACCATAACCCAAGGAAAAATCAGTCAACAGAGACAGAGAAATGACAGACAAGATAGAATTAGCACACAAAAACATAAAAATATCCAAAAAAATACATTCAAGTATTTAAAGGAAGTATGAACATAAAAATAGAAATAGGAACTAAATAAAATGACAAGGTTTCAAGCTGAAAAGATCTTTTAAAACTGAAAAAAATACAATGTCTAAGATAG
>NW_007246576.1:1155-4322 GCF_000164805.1 Carlito syrichta
CACCTCAGCCTCCCAGAGGCGCGGGTTTACAGGCTGAGCCACCGAGCCCGGCTAGCAGCATGACACTTTAAATGGGTGATTTCACTGTGTGTAAATTATACCTCAATATACCTAATTTTTAAAAAATGGCAATATAGGGCAACCCCTTCATGTCCCCTCCCACTGTAGGAGCTTTTCTGTTCTCTCAATAAATCCTGCTTTCTTAAAAAAAAAAAAAAAAAGACAATGTAAAGAACCTCTAGGAACATACAAAAAATGTCAGTACAAACAAAAGTAAATATGTTCTTTAGTATTTTAAAAGATTTGAAGGCCGGGCTTGGTGGCTCAGCCTGCAATCCCAGCACTTTGGGAGGCCGAGACGAGTGGACTGCCTGAGCCTGCAGGTTTGAGATCCTTCCGGGCAACTTGTTGAGACCTTGTCTCTACAATAAATCAAAAATTAGCCAGGCGTGGTAGTATGTGTCTGTAGTTCTGGCTACTTGGAAGGCTGAGACGGAAGGATCTCCAGAGCCTAGCAGGTCAAGGCTGTGGTGGCTGGGAGCGTGCCACTGCACTCCAGTCTGGGCCACAGAGTGAGACTCCAACTCAAAAAAAAAAAGATTTGTAAATTTGAATTGGAAGCATCAATATATCATTATTTTAAAATATATATTATTTCTTAGCCCTGTTCAACTAAAAGAGTCTAAAAGCAATGAGATCCCTATAACAACAACCATACCTAGTATCCTACTCTTGAATATTATTTCCTGTTAAAAGAAAGCAGTGATTAGCCAGACTCAGTGGCTCAGCCTGTAATCCCGCGCCTTTGGGAGGCTGAGGTGAGTGGATTGCCTGAGCCCGCGGGTTCGAGACCCACCTGGGCAACGAGACCTCATCTGTACAATAAATCAAAAAATCAGCCAGACGTGGTAGCGCATGCCTGTAATTCCGGCTACTTGGAAGGCTGAGGTGGAAGGATTGCCGGAGCCCAGCAGTTCGAGGCTGCGGTGGCCAGGAGCGGCCACTGCACTCCAGTCTGGGCAACAGAGCGAGACTCCAACTCAAAAAAAAAAAAAAAGAAAGAAAAAGAAAGCAGTGATCCTAGGAAAATAGACTGATTTAGGCAGGAAAAGGTCAAAGCGAGTCTGGGATGTCTTTGTGAGTTCAGAAAGCTAGAAAATATGAACATAAGTGCCAGTTTGGAGGGTCTCCTATAGGCTAAGACTGGACAATTTGAAACAAATTGCAAATGATTATAACAAACCAAAAAATAAAACCCATGAATCCAAAAGAATATTAGTGTAACTCCAGGGGGACAAAATTCCTCTTTACAAAAGAGTGTCTACCAATAAATTGTAGATTGAGAAATAAATAAAAACAAAAATTTGCAAATAAACTATACTGTGCAGATCCATATATTTCAAGACCACAGTAGCAGTAACTCTGCAGACTTCCAAAGACAACGGTTCCAGCAACTTGCCCACTTCAAACATACTGAACAATCCTTGCCCAAGATCATAACTACTAACTTCCATCCTGGATCTATGCCTATGGCTAACCCCAGACCCAAAGCCCATAAATATCCTTTCCTAATTCCTCCACAAAAACTGAGATTCTGTCAAAATGGTGCTGTCAAGATGGTACTTTCTCTTGTTCAGCAAATTTAATAAAAATAACTTTGAGAATCAGTAATCAAAAATAACTCTGAGAAGTGTCTATTTATGTCCTCTGCCCTTTTTTTTTTTTTAGCTGAGTCTCACTCCATTGCCCAGGCTGGAGTGCAGTGGCACACACGCTCACGGACACCCCAGTGTCGACCATCTGGGCTCCAGTAATTCCTCCGCCTCAGCTTTCCGAGTAGCCAGAACTACAGTGCACGTTACCATGCCTGGCTCTTTTTTATTTTAGTGCAGAGAGGAGGTCTCGCCAAGTTGCCTGGGCTGGTCTCAAACCCGTGGGCTCTGGCAATTCACTCGTCTTGGCCTCCCAAAGTGCTGGGATTACAAGCTGAGCCACTGAGCATGGCCCAGGTAAATTTTTTTTAGAGATAGGGTCTCACTCTGTCACCCAGGCCAGAGTAGAGTGGCATGATCATAGCTCACAACAACCTTGAACACCTGGCCTCAAGCAATCCTCCTGTCTTGGCCTTGCAAAGCACTGGCATTACAGGGACATGCCACCACACCTGGTTAATTTCTTTTACTTTTTTTTAGTTGTTTTGGTTTTTTTTGAGTTGGAGTCTCACCCTGTCGCCCAGACTGGAGTACAGTGGCACGCTCCAGGTCACCACAGCCTCAACCTGTTGGGCTCCGGTGATCCTTCTGCCTCAGTCTTCCAAGTAGCTGGAACTACAGGTGCACGCTACCACAGCCAGCTAATTTTTGATTTATTGTAGAGATGAGGTCTTGCCAAGTTGCCCGGGTAGGTCTCGATCCCGCGGGCTCAGGCAATCCATTCGCCTCAGCCTTCCAAATTGCTGGGATTAGAGGCTGAGCCACCGAGCCCAGCCTTCTTTTACCTTTTGTAGATATAGGGGTCTGGCTGTGTTGCCCAGGCTGCAGTGCAGTGGCACGATCATAGTTCATTGCAGCCCTGACCTCCTGTTCCTCCTGCCTTAGCCTCCTGAGTAGCTGGGATGACAGACATGAGACATCATACCTGGCTCGATTTCCTGCAAGAATTTAGCTGCTTGTTTTACTAATTGCTCCTGTTAATCATTTTCTAAGAAACACCTATTTTTATTTGGATGAGGCACACACCCACATGCACACACACATCACTAACTCTTGGTCGCAGTAACAGAAAGGAAGGTAGTAGTGAAAAGTAAAATGGTCATAGACTTGCAAGCATGGGTTTGGATTTATGTTGCTAATTCTACTGAGTACAGGAGCAAGCGACATTCTGGGATGTCATACTGTCTCTCTAGTCCAAACAATGATCCCTGTGTGGCAGTAAGACAAGGAAGTTCTTTTCCAATCGCCTCTATTTTGCCGGTCAAATAAAGACCCAGGTCATCAGGGGCTGGAATGGAGCCAGGGAGGAGGCAATGCTGGGCTGGGAGGAGAAGGAGCAACCGGCTATCTCGGAGGGAGGAGATCACATTGGCTGAACCAGGATATGCGGAAAGTAGGCCAGGATGCCCAGCCCAAGAAGTTCTGTGCACCACCTTGGTCTGCTCGCAGCTCCAC